>NW_015653460.1:1118720-1139582 GCF_001515625.1 Sinocyclocheilus rhinocerous | reverse complement strand
ACTGCGCTCACAAACGCTACTTTATCAGGCATTACAGTAAAGACGAAATGAAAATGACATCGAAGCTTTTCTGAAGACGGTCGGTTCTTTTCAAAGATACATTCATATAAAAACACCCGCGCTGCATTTTAATTTTAAAACGCGCAGTGCTCAGTTTATTCAACAAAGTATAAGCCTTTTGGAAAATCTATTTACTCAATGTATGGGAAACACTGGACGCTGCTATAAGTCAAATGGCCAAGTCAGGGGTGCCCACACTCGGTCCTGGAGGGCCGGTGTCTTGCAGAGTTTAGCTCCAACTTGCCTCAACACACCTGCTGGTAAGTTTCTAGTATGCCTATAAGTGCTTGATTAGCTGGTTCAGGTGTGTTTAATTGGGGTTGGAGCTAAACTCTGCAGGACACCGGCCCTCCAGGACCGAGTTTGGGCACCCCTGGGCCAAGTGATAACAAAAATAAAGAGTTCACACATATTACACAGCCCGCTGCTCATAACTGCTTAGAGTGCACTGGCCACAAGCGATGACATCGTGGATGCTATTGTCGGACCTACACACACATTTCATGAGGAAGCCCAGAAGTTTCGTCTAAACTGCATGTGTTTCTACTTTCACATGCAAATGACTTGTTGCACTTATGAATATGATAACTTTCCGGCACCAATTCTAGTAGGGTAAAACGTAATTACGCTTTTGAAACGGTCTGTTTTGCCCTTCCATCATTAGCTGAAACTGTGTGTGAACAAGAAGTGGCTGCAGAGTGGGAGTTGCTCCGTCTCGAGATTCTCCGGTGTTCCGCAACAACGCTTAGCTGCCTGCAGATGCGCCTGCCTATAAATCGGCCTAATTTGCAGCACAATTGGCTTTGCAAAAATCGGCCGATTAATTGGCCGGCCGATCAATCGGTCGACCTCTATATATTGGTAGTTAGTAATATATTGTTAGTATATATATATATATATATATCACCAAGATAAACAAGACAAAAATACTAATAAATGATGTTTTGGAAAGCTTTTTCCTTTATCAAGTTGCCTCATCAAGTTCCTCTGGATAAATGACAACCAACTTACGTCAAGTGGAAAATCAAAAAGACAGCTAGCAAAACAATTGAACCAATGAGCAAGACTTTCTGAAAGGTCTGGCTTATCATTTGTTTCTAAAGTCTCACTTCATTAGCTAAAAAGCACATTAGATAAAATAGCTCTTCACCAGCTAATGAAGTGTTCTGGAGAGAAACGGCGGTATCTATCTTCAGCCCTGCTGTGTTCTTTCTGCCTCAGCTGCAGAGAGACTAATGCAACAACACCGAAAGAACTACGCACCTCAGAGCCAGGAGACGTCCAAACATGCTGCATCAGTGGAAAAGAGAGGTCTTTGGGAGCCTAGGGAGCATCGCAAACAAAGCGTAATGCCTGTGCCAGTCGGGCAGAAGGCTTGGAAAAGAGTTAAAAGTTAATTACAGTGGCCTAGTGGGTCATTGTGCTAGCACAGGTGTTAGATGTTATCAACAAACCCCAGCACTGCTGCTGCTGATGTACCACAGATACCTCAATGGCCGATTACGCTTTTATCTCCTTCTCAATTGTTTACGTAGTTTTGTGAGAGTGTAGTGAGAAAACTGTTGTGGAAAACAGGCACTCTGTTGTGGAGGGGAAAAAAACTCTCACAGGGACTATTTTTCCATCAGCATAGCTTATTTCTTTTATCCAGAAGTTACACTAGCTCCTCACACAGCTGAAAGCCTGATGACTTCCCTGACCCTCTTCAAACTTCAAAACAGTGAACAGACAGATGAAAAATGTACTGGAAAAACATGAAATTCTAATTTTCTAAAATCTTGTATGGGTGAATGACACTAGGGTAAGGAAAGGTCACATCAATTAAACTAACACATGTTAGTTGCATGTTATTCTTATTAAGTGGGGGTAATTTTTAAGGATTTTTTACCCAAGCAAAGTCTCTGAGAACCTGACACCTTGTAATTCTGGAGACTCCAGGAAGGTTGCAGTTCTGGAAAATGGTGGCGCTGGACACTAAATGTTTCCTGATGTTTTTACACCTAATTCTTCGCATTAATTCTTAAAGGTCCCATATTGTACACCTTTCTGGAGTTTTATTTGAGGTTTTGATGTCCTTAAGAATATATATTTGCGGTATAAGTACCAAAAACCATCTCAATATATTTTTACAGCTCCTTTCTCAGGAGCTCTGCTGAGAACAGGTCGATTTTTTGTACTTCTAATAAGTGACCATTGTTTTGTTTTGATCTCTCCACTGCGCTTCCGCGTGTGTCACTTCTGAGCGGGGCATGCGCTAAGCCGACCTCATACGTCATGCGCCCGGAGCTGCTTCCATATACAACTGTTGGCGCAAGCTATATTAAATTGATTATTACGTTTTGAATATGTATATTATTCTTACAAAAACGCATCGATTCGCTACAGGAGGCCTTTGTTCACCGCCCGGAGCCGTGTGAGACACTTTTTTTAATGGATGGGTGCTTTTTATTTAACTTCTTTTGGACTGATGCATGCAACACTCGCTGAGTGGCATTAAACAGCTTGAAAGATCAAAGACAATTTTTTTATATAACTCCGACTGGATTTGTCTGAAAGAAGAAAGTCATATACACCTAGGATGACTTGAGGGCGAGTAATTTATGGGCTAATTTTCATTTTTGGGTGAACAAACCTTTTATCTTTGCAATTTCTGTATTGCATTAGATTTGAATAATTGGTAAAATGTGCTTGAAAAAAAAATATCATCAGAATATCAACGTTCCTAATAATTATGCACATGGTGTAATTACACTAAACAATCATTTAAGGCAACCGACTACAGTTCTTAAACTCAGTTCTTACAATAACAAAAAAGGTTGGTGTTGGTAAGATTTTTTTTTAAATTATAATTATTTATTTATTTATTTGTTTTTAAGAAGCCTTTATGCTCAATCAGGCTGCAATTATTTAATAAAACATACAGTAAAAGCAGTAATATTAAGGTTTTTTTTTTTTTTTACAATTTTAAATAACTGTTTTCTACTATATATTTCAAAATGTAATCATTCCTGTGTTGACAAAGCTGAATTTTCAGCATCATTATTTCAGTCTTTAGAGTCACATAATCCTTCAGAAATCATTTTAATATGTTCAAGAAATATTTCTGATTATTATCCAAGTTGAAAGCAGTTGTGCTACTAATATTTTTGTGAAAAACCATGATATGTTTTTTCAGGTTTTTTTTTTTAAAACGAAAGTTAAAAAAATTTACTTTTTTATTGAAATAGAAGTCTTTTGCAAAATTATGAATGTCTTAACTGTTACTTTTAATCAATTGTATGCATCCTTGCTTAAAATTTCTTTCAAAAAATAAAAAAATAAATAAAATCTTACTTACCCCAAACATTTAAATGGCAGTGTAGCTAGTTTCTTTCATACCTTTACACATTCTCTTTCTTCTAACATAATAGAGATAACTTAACTAAATTGCAATGCAACAAGTTTTACATTTGGTTCCTGATCATGCTGTGAGAGATTATTTAATGACCAGCTGACTGGTACAGTACTTTTTTGATTACTAAAAAAAAAAAAAAAAAAACATAAATTACATGCAAGTTTGTTCTTCTTGCAAAGCTACCGTACTGCTTCACGAAACTATATGGGCAGTTGGGCACTCTTCTCTTTTTTTAATTACCATCCAATTATGTTAGTACGTTTTCAAGAAAGAAGGAAAAAAAACATTATATGTGCTGAAACAACAAATGAGTGAGTAAAATATAGCAAAGTTTTCTCTTTTGGCTGAAGTATTCTTTTAACATAGAGATGTACTTGCTACGATTTGCTGGTTTCTTATACAAGGACTTGACTTGTTGCTCTGACTGAGGTGAGGCAGGTCTGATGAGAATATAGGACAAATGAAAAGAAACAACATTCAACAAGAGAACAGTGGGGACTAAAGTGCCATCTAGTGCCACCCTTAAGTACTTTGGTAAATGCTCATTAATCAACATCAACATTAATCTGATAATTCATGCCTGTATACTCAATCATGTGAGTCTTGACACTTTTTGGTTAAATATCCTGGTAATCAAAGCTGTTTTAGGTTGTTAGTTCTTTGTGCCTGTTTAAGGAAGCTAAATGAGGTATCAACTAGGAAAGTCTGTTAAAACAAGGCTGTCTTGCTTCAAAAGAGGCTCAACATCAATGTAGGGTTTGTGTTTTTTTTTAAGCCTACAGTCTTTCCCTCTCTCATGCATAGACACACAGAGAAATCACACAAACGCACTCACAGAAAGCAAAAGAAAAAACAGCCTCCTTTGTGAATTCCAATCACCAATCTGAGCTTCCTCCTCATGTTTCGGATGCTAAACACTGGAGCTATTAGAAACGGTTTCCTGAAAGCTCTAGTCACATGATGGCTCTTGGAGAACATTGTGAAAAGGCTTCCACCTCCATTTGGCTCCAAATGCGTCCCAGTTTTAATGCCCAGCTTGCCTTTGCCAGGCCACAAGACTGATGGCAATGGCATTGACCATTTCGACATTGTGTTCGGAGGACAGGTTGTCCAAAGTCTCTTTCAGATTTTGAAAAAGCTGTTTTGACCAAATTGTAGAGTAGGACTTTGCTATTTTGTCACCCTTTTTCTAAACTTAGGTGCAAATCAAAGTGCACCTCTATATCTTTTACAGGTTTGATGTACAGAACAGAGAATACTATAGTGCTTGCCGAAAAGACAAAACATTACTGTCATCATAACACAGTAGTGTATCAAATGGTAATTTCATAACATTTTGAAATTTACCATGGTGCATGTACCATCATATTTACATGGACCTTCAAAGAATACCATTGTACTACCATGGTGAACATCCAAACTATCATGGTATTATCATGTAAAACACAAAACAAGGTGGTATTACAGTATTTTTTATTAGAAATGTACCATTCTTGTTATTGCTAACTGAAACTATTAAAATTGTTTTTGGTAAGTGAAATAAAGCTGAAATAAAATATATTAAATGAAAAAGTAAAAAAAAAAAAAAAAATTTAAATGTTGTCTTGGCAGCTATCTTTTAAGCTTAACGTTTAAGCTGAAGTACTAGGTCAAGTTAAATTAAAAAGAAATACTAAAAAAAGTTAACTAATAAAAAAGCACAAAATTACTAAAACTAGGATTAAAATGAAAATTCAAAATTAGAATTCAAAATATTTATATAACAGCATATAAATAATACTAAAATAATACTGGAATGCATCATATATTAAAAATATTTTCAATTATAGCTGATAACCAATAAATTGCAGAATGTTACGCCCCTTGCCATATTGTGATGATGCCCTGTCCGGCCGAAGCGCTGAGACATAAACATTAAAACCCATTATTAACTAGGCATTTGTTGCATCCAGTGGGGACATAATTACGGATTATGACTTATACTCTCTTTTTACACGTTGCGTTGCATCGAGCCGCATAAACATAAAACCATGTCTGCATTTGTGATCGGAGATCACAACAATCACAAACAAGCGCTACTCTACACTGCCCAAAACTCGCGTTTGAATCATCAGTGGCAAATCCTTTAAATGAAAACGTACTTACGTGAGTCAGAACTGCTGGCATTTTAGTCTAACGTTACTCTCCCAGGATCAGTAAACAGTCCTCCATAAAATGTGCTGCACACATCTGGATATTTGGGTTGAAGTGTTCTGGAACAGTGTTGTAAATACAACTTAACCACTGATTTCTAGTCGTGTCCTCTTTTGGAAAGCCAAACAAAGTAGTTTCACTTTCACAACGAAACACACGGCGGGCTTGAGAACGGCGCGGCCGGTGGATTTGGCGAAGGAACGGCCCACGGGCTAGAGTGAGCGGAGGCCGGCGGGCCTGAGTGAACGGCGCGGCCGGCGGGCTTGCGGCAACCACATGTAACGATCCCGGGCTGGACTCCGCTTCGTCCACATTGAAAGCCGATCCGGCAATCCACAGTGCGAAGTTGATGTATTCCCTCAACGACCAGCACGGATCAGCTCTAGGCATGACGAAGCGGATATCGTCCTCTTTTGGAAGACCAAACAAAGTAGTTTCGCTTTCACAACGAAACACACAGAACACAAACACACGCGTCTTCACGACATGGCAGCAGCAACAACACTACAGCGAGAATAAAAGTTACGCCTTCTTGCTTTGCGTGAACATTTGGGCGGCGTTAGAACGAGCCGTTTTAGGTAGGTGTGGCTGACTCTTAACTTTTATAAAGAATATCTCTTTGGATTTGAGACTTTAGTCTTTGCAACTTTACAGATCTTCTTTATGCACCAAGAGCTTGTAACACTTCAAAGAGAAAGGAAAAATTTAAATAGCATCATATGACCCCTTAAAAATTCTATTTTCTTAAAATTCTATCTTATAAAATAATAAACACTAAAATTAACATTTTAATGTACAGTGAAAAAAAAAAACGATATTCATTTAGAGATTTTATTTACTTTTAACAACTATAAAAATCCTAATATTTTTAAAGATTTACTTTAAGCTAACGTTAGATGATGGCAAAGGTAATTTAAAAATTATAAATTGGGGAAATATACAATTATACAATTAAATATCCAATTTTGACCAATACCGACAAATTAAACAAACATTCAAATATATCGTGTAGCGCTTCTTTTCATACTTTTTGGTATGAATGCACCAGATTTATCAACAAGGAGCATATAAATGTGAGAACAGTGAACACAATTACTTTACTGTACACAGAGCTGAGTCCGATACCTGTAAACCGGCTGCATTTCACGTGCAATTCCAATGACAGCCTCAGCAGGGAAATGGTTAAACTCTTGAAAGAGGTCTCTGATGTTGCTTCTGAATTTGAGGTCCAGGTCCAACTGAACAATGCGCTTCAGTTCTAGGGTGCAAAAGAAAGAGAAAGTAAAGCAAATCTGTATGAAATTAACAAACACCAAAATAATCACATCCTATGGGTTGTGAACAGTGCTACATGCAATGAATCAGAGATACTATATTGTTTCTTCGCGTGCTCTATAATGCAGAAAACCCATAACATAGTTGAAATAACAAATGATGGAACATCATCATCTGGAGGGGTGTTCTCACGTCGGATGGCCTCACGGTCTTCGTGTGAGTCCACTGGACAACGAACAAAGCCCTCAAGACAACATTCTGGACACACCATTGTGGAGCAGAGGCCGCACACACAATGACACACATTCGGAAAGCAAAACATAGGGGGCCCAAACTATGCTTGTTGTAATTAGAACAATGAAAAGAGAGCAGCCAGCCGGAGCTGTTTAGTTGGTCAGGCATTTCACACCGACGTCTCTCCAAACAAGCACCGGAAACTGGACAAATCAATATCAACGATCTCAGCGCTCCCCTCCAAACACACAGTCTGACTACAAAACACTTCATGAGCAATGATAAAAGGAGGACAAGTGCTGAATTTGTATGAAACAGGAAGCACATCCACAGTGTATGGAGATCAAAAACAAAACCTAGAGATGTAAAAAGAAATTTTTATAATGTTAAAATAATTTATCCTCTCCCAGTTCAATGAGCTTTAATAATCAGCTGGAAGTAGATAGTAGCACACTCTACACTAGAAGAACTAAAATTATTTTAAGTAGTATTTAATTAATATTTATTAATACTTTTATTCAGCATACAATTGATCAAAAGTGACAGTAAAGACATTTATAATGTTATAAAATATTTTAAATAATTTTAAATAAATGCTGTTCTTTTGAACTTTTTATTCATCAAAGAGTCTTGAAAAAAAGTGTATCACAGTTTCCACAGAAATATTCAGCAGCACAACTGTTTTCAACACGGATAATAAAAAAAATTCTTGAGCAGCAAATCAGCATATGATTTCTGAAGGATCATGCGACACTGAAGTCTGGAGGAATGATGCTGAAAAGCTTTGCCAGCACGGCAATAAATTACATTTTACAATATATTAAAACAGAAAACTGTTATTTTAAAATATTGCTCTTTTTACTGTATTTTGTTCAAATAAATGCAGCCTTAATGTTAAGTTGTAACACTAACTAACATTAACCAGATTTAATAAATGCTGTTAAAAGTTAGTTCTGTATTTTTAATGCATTCATATTAACAAATAAGAACTGTTACCAAAACAATCTATTCTACAGTACACCATTTCATTCTGATGTGACTATTTAGCAGAGCACTATTAAAACCAACAACAAAAACAGGCAGTGTTTATTTATAATATCGACCATGATATTGCTTATTTGCCATATTTTATGATTCAGTTTGGTGCCACTATTGGTCCTGAAACTTCTGAAAATGAAAAAGCTCTGAAATGAGCAAATCCCAAAGACCAACCTTGACTCCCCAGTTTGAATAAGGACCATTTTTACCCTCCAAAACTGAGAGTCGCTTCAAACCTCCATAAATAAAACCCATGCGTCACAGTACACCAGATCAAAAAAGGAACAATCGCTTTGGGCAGGATGAGCCACAGAGGCTTGGTGCGCACCTGAGGACATGTCAGCAAGCACGTTAAAATGCACCTTTGAAGCATTAACCACTGCACTAATTAATTTTATTGGGCCTCTGCAGCCTGAAGCAATAAAGACTTTCAAGAAACAAGTTCACCAGCTCCATCATCACCAGGCCCAAGGTGCTGGAGACATGCCTATGGAGTTTTATAAACAAAATTTCTAGTTTTAGCTGAGTGCATACACATCTAGGATATTCCCAGCACGTTTACAGCCAAGGGAACACACAGTTGAACATGCTCAAAAATAGCCTGGTCATCTAAAATGACTAGGGGCGCTGAAGCTTGACATACTTTTAAGAGAGTGGCTGTGTTTTACAGATGTAAGAGTTTTGCACTAGCTTTTAACAGCATCATCTTGGGAAATATCTGACTCTTTTAGATTGTCCCTTCTTTTGAGATATACAGTAATCCTCCTGCCAATGAATTATGTATTCACAATTTGAAAACCTATTAAGGTGAATAACAATACAAAGTAATCCAAGTAATCTACTTTATCACTAAAAGTATGGAACAGGTGGAATTCCATCTGTTCTCTGTGGATTATGGCTTTATTGCCTTCCCCAGTGAAAACAGCAGCAAGTGATATAGGCTGATATAGGTCAACTTCATTACGACATTAAAACTTGGTCTTATCTGGCCATTCTCCATCAGCAAGAAAAATATCTCAAGTGGTAAATAGTTAAATGCAATGGGGTGAGTTAAAATCTGGTATGAAAGATCACATCTTATAGAAATGGAAACCTCTTTCTGGGAAGAACATTTTCATGATCATGTGGACCTTCCACATGATCATGAAAATGTTCTTCCAAGAAAAAGGTTTCCATTTTTATAGGGTGTGATCTTTGCATGCAGACATATGGAGTCACATGACTGACTCTAGGATCATTGACAACTGTTTTTTTTTTTTTAAAAAGGTTGAGTTTGTGTCATTTTGAAACTTAAAAAAGTAACTTTTTTAACAGTTATCAATGATCCTAGAGTCAAATATAAATGACATTGCATAAAGTTTCAAAATGATGAAATTTCCAGATGCATGCGTGCTTACGTTCTGACAGTAACTCCTTAGCATAGTGACTCAATTCTAGATAAGTCATATGGCAAATGAGTTACACAAAGATATCACAGATGTTTCTTTTTAAGTATATCAAAGGTCTACTTTGTTCTTCAAAGCATAGAATACAATTCACCTTTTGAGTCTGAATGTTGATAAAACAATATCTGAGGTGGTTTTAGAAATCACCTAGCTATGGTTTGTTTTGACATTTTTAGCCTCTCCCTTATTTTCCATTAAACAGACAAAGAGTGTAGCAAATACTATCTTTTGAATATTGAGATTTTGTCTGCAACTACATATAATCGAACACTGTCCAAACCAAACACAACATGATAAAGCGACTGTTGTTATGCAGCATTGTTAGTGTTAACTAAAAAAAAAAAAAAAAAAGGATTTTGTTAACTGAAATAAAGCTCATATAAATATTTGAAGAAAAACTTTAATTAAAATTAGAAATGTTGGCCTGGCAGCTAACTGAATAAAATAAGTTTTAGTTGACAAACTAAAATTACTAAAACTAAAGCTGAAATAAATAAAAATGAAAGCTAAATATATTCAAAACTAATAAAAATGACAAAAGCACATAAGATTACTAAAACTTAACCTAAAATTAAAATGAAAACAAAATATAAAAATAAAAACTGATTCAAAATATTAATAAATGCTATTAATAACACTCAAATAATGCTAAATCTTATTTTAAAAATAATACAAAAAGATTTCATCTTTGTGGTGTCGTGCCAGACAGCCGTGTCAACACTAAAATGTCAGTGGACCTTGTCTTATTGCATATTAAATCAGTCATCAAAATTTTATGGTTGATCAATCAATCAAATGTCAGATACTTCAATGTATGTGTTTTTAATTTTATGCTCTTCAGCTGCAGTACTAGCAATGTTTGCTTTAGTTCACAAACAGGCAGAACAGTTCTGATTGGTGGATCTGTTTCGTGATTGAATGCCATTCTTGTCATTTCGTGTCTGGTTAGCACACAGTGTAAACCTGTATATAAAGTTGTATTGAAACCTCTAATAAAATCAATTAAATCAAAGACATTACTGGGAATAAACACTTAAATATGTACCTTTAGATGTTCTTGCTGATCTGTTTTCCAGCAGACACAATAAAAACAACTGCTACAGAAACAGAAAGTAGCAGACTTCTGTGTTCACAAACGCATTGCTCTTGAGGCAGCCAAAGAGTCTTAAAACACAGGCTTTCTGTTCCCTCACGAGCTGCGAACACATGGCAATGCTTCACAATAAGAGAAAATTCATAGCCACTTGAAACAAGGGCCAATTATTTTCACAGCTCCTACTGTAACTTGGGCTAAGCAGTTAATATAGCAGCCCACCTCCAGGTTCAATGTTCCTTTAATGAACAGCCAAATCCCTCACAGCAATATGACAGAATATAAAACTAGAGCAAGTATTATTATTATTATTTTTTTAATCACTGGGCATGTGATTCTTTTTACCCCGGTCATTTTTTCAAAAGAACAAAAAATCCATCATTATGGACTGAGCACCTAATCTTGCTCTTTTAGACCCCCAAAAAAACCTAATTTTAGCTCAGTGGGCCAGTGGTCTTCCAGGGATAAAGTGAGACGGATGGTGTCAGTCTCTTCCTCAGGGCTCACTTATTCAGCCTCTCAGCAGGCTGGTATTGACCGCCCTGTTGGTAAAGAGTCGATGACCGGAATAAGCCTGGGGGGAGACGGCGAGAGTCATGCAAGCATACAGACCGCCTCCTGACATACAGAGAAATCAGGACGGAATTCCTTGAGGTGGGTTTGAGTAGCCAGTCAGTGGGTCAAAAGGAAATGAAAGACCACTGTTAAAGGAATAGTTGGCCCAAAAATGAAAATTCACCCTCATGTTGTTCCAAGCATGAACACACAAGCAGAACAGCTGTGGTCATTATGAACTACCACTGTATGGAAAGTGAAGAGCCTTCAAAATAACATCCACAAAAGTTTTTTTTTTTTTTTCAAATGGGCTTGGAACAAAATGAGGGTGAGTTAATAATGAGTTAAGTTAGAATTACAACATGAAAAACAACACAATAGAGGATTCAAAGCGAAACTTTGCGCAACTTTTTGAGTGCAAAGAAAACAAAAATAACGACTTTATTCAACAATTCTTATGCATCGTGCTACACTCGTGAATGGTGGCAGAGAGGAATTGTTGAATAAATTTGTTATTTTTGTTTTCCTTGTGCACAAAAAGTATTCTCGTAGCATCATAAAATTAAACCAGTTGAACCACTGATGTCACATGGACTATTTTAACGATGTCCTTACTTTGTTTCTGGGCCTTAAACGTGGTAGTTCCCTTGCTGTCTATGCAGGCTTTAAAAACTCTCGGATTTCATCAAAAATATCTTAATTTGTCTTCTGAAGATGAACGAAGGTCTTATGGGTTTGGAACGACATGAAGGTGAGTAATTAATGACAGAATTTTCATTTTTGGGTGAACTATCCCTTTAATGCCTTAGGTAACTAACAATATACAACTATTTTTACAGCATTTATTAATCTAGGCTAATGTTAATGTCCTGTTGTTCATTGTTTATGTTCAGTGTTGATTTAAAACACTTTAAAATGTTTTAAATCTTTAAAACTCGTGGTTAGTAATCCGACATATACAGCGCAACGGTGTTCACGCCACGGCGACCCGAGTTCGATTCCCGTCTTGAGGTCCAATGCCGGTCCCGCTCCCTTCTCTCTACCCAATACTTTTCTGTCATCTCTCCACTGTCCTGACTGAATAATAAAAGAATAAAAAGCCCAAAAATATAACAAAAAAAGAAGAAAATATTATACAAGAGTAAAAGCACTGTTCATTGTTATTTCTGCTATTGCAGTAGCTAATGTAAGCATATAGACCCATTCAAAAGTTTGGTGTCAGTAAGATATTTATTCACTTTTATTCAAAAGTGACAGTTAAGACATTTATAATGTCACAAAAGATTTCTAATTCAAATAAATGTTGTTCTTTTCCAATTTAGTCAAACAGTCCTGAAAAATCATGGTTTCCACAAAAATATTAAGCAACACAACTGTTTTCAACATTAATAATAAGAAGAAATCCTTCATATGCATCAAATCAGCATATTACAATGATTTCTGAAGGGTCTTGTGACACTGAAAATTCAGCTTTACGCCACAAGAATGAATTACATTTTAAAATATATTAAAATAGAAAACAATTAGTTTCATTTGTTACATCATTTCACAATATTAAGGTCTTTACTGTATTTTTGATCAAATAAATGCAGCCTTGATGAGCATTAGAGACTTAATTAGAAACATATTTAAAAATCTTACCGACCACAAACATTATAAAAAGTGCTTTGTAAAGAGTTACTAGTGAAGTTTTCTTGATAAATGTTTGCAAGATGCTAGATGTAAATTTGCCTGACTGAATCAAAGCATTTATGCCTTATTGGGTCACAGAAACAGAAGGGAACAATAAAAAGATACAGCGCTGACAAACTGCACACAAGTGTCTAAACTTTCTGAATTATTGATTATCCAGGTCACAAAAAAGAAATGGATTCCTTTATAGTCAGCATAGAGAGTCGATATGACTCGATATAGAGAGTATTCATACACACCTGGATAATTTCTATTTCAGTGACCTGCGGGAGAACAATAAAGTGAGCTGACCTACTTCCTGTCAACCTGCAAATTGTTTGTCTCACGCAGAAATTCAAAACGTAAAAAAAGTACAAGACTCATTCACCCCAAAGGCCACGCTCTCAACTCCCTTTCTTAGCCTTCCACACACACGTCACTTTGACAGCGTGCTTTGGCACCCCTGCAGATATAAATGGCCCAATTGTGAAATCACAGGCTCTACACGACCCAGTGAATCAAGCTAGAAAGTGAACAACTCAGGAGGGAGTTTCTGACCGAATAAGGTGCACATATTAAACTCAGACACTACAAGCGACACATTCAGCAATAAAAGCATACTGACTTTCAAAGGAACAAAACATATAAACAAAAACCCACTACTGAGCAACACGCTATTGATTTCTGAATCTTCAGCTTCCAAAGCATTTCATTTCAGATATGAATTATGTCTCCTCAGTGAGAATTGACTAAATCGCCAGAGAGAAATTTGCAAACAAATCGACCCGAACACCCTTGCAGGCCTTACTGAGGTGCAGGCAGTGCTTTTCAGTGAATCTCAGTTTGTAGAATGCACATTCATTCTAAACTTTCCATTTCCCAGGGTCCACTAGGTTCTCAGTGTTGTTATTGCCACTTCAGACTTTTTGTTTTCCAAAGGTGCCATCTGACATCTATAGGGCATTCTGGTGCAGTGTTGACTGAGGTGAGTGAACTCATGCGTAGTGTCTTTAAAGGTCACTGGCCAAAGAAAACAATTCCTGAGCAACAAGGTGAACAACAGGGGAGAGACTGTAGGATATTATAATGTTACAATTAATACTTTTCACACTTCAAATGCTTTTGATTTCCATTAAATAACTGCAGTTTTAGACCTTTCTGTAAAAAACTATAGCTTTTAAATAAATAAATAAAAATGATAAATAAAAATAAAATAAAATAAATTAATAAAAATAACAATGCTTACACAAGATGCAAAGCACTTTGCATTCATTTTGGGTGTGCATTAATTATAATATCTTGTCATGTCTGTTAATTAATCCGAATCAAGAACACAACAATGCTGTAAATAAGTAACAAAAAAAAATATTTCAATATGAATTCATTTAAATTGCTTCTAATCAGCATAAATCTGTTATTTGTAAAAACAAAACTGAATATGGCACAAATATAGCCAGCTGTGGAGCAATTCAAATTAATTTAGTTAGAATGTATGAGATTGAAACAAACTGAATTTATTGATACCTAAATAATATATAAATATATAAACCAGGTTTAATATATAATTATTGCATATTAAAAGTTACTGCATATTTAAAAACACATTCAGTTTATTGGTACCATTACATAAATCTCATTCTTGACTGTAAAATATGCATCACATTAAGTTTATTAGTTAAATTAATGTTAAAACAACGTAATCCAAATGAATGGATTGTTTTAAATATCTTTTTAAATGTATAAACGCTCAACAGATCACCAGTTTAATGTACACTCAATATGAATTTATATGAAAATATATTAAATGAAACTTCAATAACATTTCTAACTTCTTAAAGTACTAATTGTAATTTAAGTAAGGGTTTCAAAATCAAATTTTAACCTTGAAACCAAATATTGTTGTTTTAAACTATTTAACCAAATAAATAATGACAAAAACAAAGGATTTTTTTAAAGTTTTATTCCACACTATTTCTAGGTCACTAATCAAATAAACAAATTACTAGTGATGTTAAGCATTTAAATTACATTCTAAAAAAAAAAGGATTAAATGCAAAATAGAGGCATTTTGTGGGTCTCAGACCTTTGACCTAATCTGACATTAAATACTGATCTGATCTTAAAACATTGTATTATCAATAAAGAAAAGAGTGATGCGAGAGACATTAAACTAGCAGCGCTATGTAGGAAATCTGCCAAATATACACTTTAATGGTCATTATGTAAATTCAGCAATCAACCAGAATTGATCTGAGTGAAATATTCCAGAATGTCCTAATGTCTGCTAATGTTGTTCCTATAGATTATTAGTGTTTCCTAATATGATATACTGTGTGAAGTTCTAAGAAAGCAAAGTAATGTCAGCATTCGGTGTCAAAGCCACAAGCTTTATCAAACACTCATGGGTCTTTTCCCTCTCACGATATCATCGATTTGTTCGGCTGACAGCGGAGCCCAGGGAATTTGTATTTAGTTTAGCAGTAAACCCATTCAGCTGGCACAGCAAACGATGCCTGGACAGTGGACAGCCATTTGTTTTAATGTGAGAGTGAGTGAGTGGCCGATGGCTCTGTGTGTGAGAAGCAGCAGTGTCACAGAGGACGATCGACCGCCCCATCCCGTCCCTCCTCTCCCCCCGCCCCGCACAGCACCGTGCCATGTGCCAGTTCAGCACCTGTGAGTGAGTCGGCACATCTGACATCATCAGCGGCCTCGTTTCCAAATCCATTCACGGCCTGACTGATTGTGGGCCGCTTTCAGGATGGCCGAATGTACTGACCTTTAGAAAACACAGTTTTCACAGCAGGAAGTGTGAAGGGGAAGTTTACATGAACACTGAATGTTCTGCAGCTGCCACGTTTGAGATGGAAAAGTTGGGTCACAGTATGGTTAAGAAAAAGTGGGTTAGCCCTAATTTAATCAGGATAATAATTATGAATTACAAAACAGACCCTAGAGGGATAACTTGTAAATAAATAAATAAAATAAATTGAAAGTGCTAAAGGTACATATTTAATGTGACACTAGCTTCAGATAGCAAAATTGCAAAAAAAATAAAAATAAAGTATCAGAAGCCAACAGAGGCCACAGTACAGTCCTTCATTCACTTTAAAAGATATGATTTATAATAGATTAAAATACACATTTCAAAGAACATTTATAAATTAATAAGAGTTAAATACTATATACAATTTTTTTTTTAAACATAACATAATAATAATAATAATAATAAATGTTAATATGAAATAATATTTGAACATATTTTTTGCTTTTTTTTTGTTTTGTTTCTTATTTAACCTGTTTTCTCAAGGTTTTAAAATAGAGACAACACAATAACAACAACAACAATAATTACTATTATCAATAATAATAATAGTAACAACAACAACAATAATAATAATAATAATAATTATTATTATTATTATTATTATATGCTATTATTAAATAATATTTGAACATATTTTTTGCTTTTGTTCTATTTTTATTTTTGTTTTTAGATATTTTTTAGCCTGTTTTCTCACAGTTTTAAAATTGAGACAACAACAATAATTAATATTATTATCAATAATAATAATAAAGCCTAATTTTTATGTTTTATTTGATAAACTGTTTTCTCATGGTTTTACAAAAAGTATAGCAGTCAAAATTTGAAGTGGATCAAAAAAGTTGTCCTAGGACAAGAACGCATTTTGGTTTGAGGTCTTAGGACAACTTTGATGAAAGGTTTTGATCCACTTCAAATGTTGACTACTGTAGTTTAATTTTTAGTTAGATTGTTTTGTATTTTTTGTTAATAGCTTGTTTTCTTAAGTTTTTTTTTTTTTAAATGAACAATACAAAAATCATGGCCTTTATGCAGCTCCAGGTTTGGAACCAGCCATTATTCTTGTTTGGAAACGCTAGTATTTTGAACCTTTTAGTTTACTTTAGTTTTACGGTCCACAAAGTGAAAATTTGTCACGACTTCACCATACAATATAAACAAAACATAAAACATCAAACCAAAAGTTGCAATAGCTTTTTTTACGCCCATCAACAACATCCACGTCGAGTCACAGCTCACCTGTAGGCATGATGCGATGCATGGCCACCGACAGGAAGAAGATGGCGTCGCTATAGTACGCGCCGGAACCTGCACTGAAGTGTTTCTGCATAGCCTCTACGATGGGGAACAATTTCTCCGTAAGGGCACCTACATCGTGAAACACCACCTGGAACAGACAATAGACAATATCGGTGTTAAACAAGGGCATTTTTGTGACCCTAGTGACACTGACACGACATATTTGCAGATTTGTGCGTGAGTGGACAGGAGTGGGCTGTATTTCTACCCTTCGCTCGTGATTTTATCCTCAGGTGTTCGTAGTTTGGCTCACTGAACCTTGACAGTCGTCTTTTACTGTTCCATCCATTGAAAACACACAATACCTGTGTTTGTCCACAGTGCAATCGGCCCCCTAATCCAGCTCTGCAATGCAAGGCTTTGGCGTTGACTCAACTCATGCAATCAGATAATGTGTATCTCTCGCTAGGTTGCACAAAGAGGATTGATGAAGGGGGTTCAGTCATCACAGATTTCCCATTAAGGTTTTGATTCCAAGGGTAATATATGTTTCTGCCATAGGATTAGAATTCCACCTTCAGTCTGGCGAAACAAAAGCACTAATTCAGCACAAGCTCAAGGAACACAGTTGATATTGTAACAAAGTTTTGTCTCATTCTTGTGGAGTGCAAAAGTTCAGTTAAACAAGTATTTGTTGGATGTAAAGGCAGATTTCCTTCAAACACACAAGAGTTTCTTCACCCTTTATCTTTGGGCTCAGAAAATTCAGAAAAAATACAATTGAAATTTTAATTGACATACAAAATGTGCTTCTCTTTTCACCTTCAATAGGTATGATCAAATGTAATAAAACATCATTTATATTTACTGTCCTGAAAACTCAAATTCCACATAAAAGTAAAGAATTTGAATTTTCCATCTAAAAGTATTGGGGAAAATATCAATATTTCATTTCATTGGAAGTAGACTGAAAATTTGATCAAGCTGAATAAAGGAATTGCCAAGTGAAGTGAACTTTGCAATGGCAAAGTCATCGGTTTTATTCCCAGGGAATGCATGAATTATTAACACAGAATATCATTCAAAAGATTTTTTTTAAGAAATGAATACTTTTACTCAGCAAAGATGTGAAATTGATCAAAAATGGCAGTAAAAACATTTATAATATTACTAAATATTTATTTTTCAAATAAATGATGTTCCTTTGAACTATATTAAATCACAGAATCCTCAGTGTTCACAACGTATTAAGTTTTAAGTTTTTAACATTGATGATTTTTGAAGAATCATGAAGACAGGAGTTAAGATGCTGAAAATCCAGCTTTGCCATCACAAATATACATTACATTTTAAAATATATTTAAGTACAAAACAGTTATTTTAAATTAAAATGATATTTCACAATACTACTGTTTTTTACTGTATTTTTGCACACATAAATACAGCCTTTGTGAGTATAAAACTCTTTAATTAAAAAAAAAAACCTTACCAACCCCAAACTTTTAAAAGAAAATTTACCTCAAAATGCAATGCAAGTTGCCTTTGATAAAAAAAGTGCCTGATGATGGCAAAATGTATGTGACCCTGGACCACAAAACCAGTCATAAGGGTCAATTTTTGATATATTTATGGTAGGAAATTTACAAAATATCTTCATGGAACATGATCTTTACTTAATATCCTAATGATTTTTGGCATAAAAGAAAAATCAATAATTTTGACCCATACAATGTATTTTTGGCTATTGCTACAAATATACCCCAGTGACTTAAGACTGGTTTTGTGGTCCAGGGTCACATATGTAAATACATTCCTCGCTCAGTGTGTTCCCACTGCATAGAAACCCCATGAATTGGAAAGTACCTCATCAAAAATAGTCAAGCATCAAAATAAAAAAAAATCTGCTGCAAAAATATCAAGTTTGGGAGCAATCCATTAAATATTTCATCACAGTCTATTTGTGATATCGCCTTGAATTTTTTATAAGCGAAGTGCTTTAAAGCCACTAGTAAATAATGCAGAAGCAGTTAGAAATAACAGAGGAAACAAAACTCCATTTTGCTCATAAGAACTTCAAAGAGAACAGAACACTCGTTTGAGTTCCAATGAAGCTGTCATTTCACTTCAAAAGAACGAATAAATAGGAAAAAAACAAGCAGTAGGTTCATTTTATAGATGGAGTAACTGCAGGGACCGGCTAACTCTTCCAGGAATTCACATGAGTTTAAGAGCGTAGCCGCATACAGAGCTCAGTGTAATCTCTATTATGAGCACATGAAGTGCTGTGTAATATTAAATTAAAGGATTCTGACAGTGTTAATGCCCATGGGGATGCGGAGCTGGTCATTTTATGTGCTTCTGACTTTCCAAATAGTTCTGAAGGTGTGAAGGTCTATAATAAAGTGAGTGTACTTATATGAGACTGGATGCTTGCCTAAGTATTACTGACAATCTGAATATTCCGTGTGAAAATTATAACAACATAGTCATTGAGAATATGATCGCCTTACTAGACTAAAAACACCATGTTACAGTCAGGGTATCTTAATATGGTCATTTCATTTAATATATACCATTGTACTAAATGATCAGTATAATCATGGTACAGACTACCATGATACTACTATGGAAAATGTCCAAAAAACATCGTTTTTTGAACAAAGAAACAGGCTCTTTCAAAAGTAGTTTAGTGTAGCCACATCATATGCAATACGTGACCATCATCTGCCTTTATCTGCCAGTACTTTAAAACTGCAACACAGAGATGTCAAAGACTGAAATGCTCAAATCATCAACCTTTCAGACGCTTCATTCAGTTCCTCAAAGAATGACACATAATGACCCCCAGCAGCAGCTGAAGGAGCCGTCATCCTTTTTCCTGAGAACACATGTCTGATGAGCTCACTCTGGTTTCATCTCATGTCATGAGACTGTGTGGGAGTCTGTGAGCCCACATTATAGTGGAACTTTCCACACACTCTATGTCTGTGCGCTACAGTTTGGAGAGCGAGACTATATCCATATAGTTTAGTATATAGCCCACAGACAAAGACAGTCTGCCCTAATAACCACACGCCAACCCAAACACATGATAACAATACTACTACTATTATTATAATATATATATATATATATATATAATATAATATCATATAATATACAGTTGGCCTAATATTAATATCTAAATAATAATAATATTGAAGTCGGCACACATTGTGTATATCTCCTCATACCTATATTTAATGTAGTCTGTCATATTTTCTTTTATCTTGTGTAGTTTTGTTTATGTTTTTCAAGGATTTCATGCTGCACGAAACCTGTCCATGCTGACATCTGTCTAATTTGACTAGCTTAAACTAAATAACAGATGAATTCACAAAATATTGTACTGTTTGTTTGGATCCTGTCACACTTAAAAGATTCAGATCATCAAACTAATTTTAATATTACACAAAGATAACCCGAGTAAATACAAAATACAGTTTTGAAATAATGATTTCCTTTATTAAGGGAAAAAGCTGTCCAAACCTGCCTGGCACTACATTAAAAAGTAATTGCCCCCTAAATCTAATGACTGGTTGTGCCACCCTTTGCAGCAACAACTGCAATCAAGCGTTTGTGATAACTAGGAATGAGTCATTCACATCGCTGGGGAGGCCCACTCTTCGTTGCGGAATGGTTTTAATTCAGCCACACTGGAGGGTTTTCGAGCATGAATGGACTGGGTAAGGTCATGCCACAGCATCTCAATCGGATTTAAGTCCGGACTTTGACTTGGCCACTCCAAAACCTTAATTTTGTTTTTCTTGAGCCATTCAGAGGTGGACTTGCTGGTGTGTTT
>NW_015653460.1:1116719-1118635 GCF_001515625.1 Sinocyclocheilus rhinocerous | reverse complement strand
ACAAAATGCAGTTTTGAAATAATGATTTCATGTATTAAGGGAAACAAGCTGTCCAAACCTGCCTGGCACTACGTGAAAAAGTAATTGCCCCCTAAATCTAATAAGTGGTTGTGCCACCCTTTGCAGCAACAGCTGCAATCAAGCGTTTGTGATAACTGGCAATGAGTCTTTCACATCGCTGTGGAGGAATTTTGGCCCACTCTTCTTTGCATAATTGTTTTAATTCAGCCACATTGGAGGGTTTTCGAACATGAATGGACTGTTTAAGCATCTCAATTGGATTTAAGTCCGGACTTTGATTTGGCCACTACAAAACCTTAATTTTGTTTTTCTTGAGCCATTCAGAGGTGGACTTGCTGGTGTGTTTGGGATCATTGTGCTGCTGCATAACCCAAGTGCGCTTGAGCCTGAGGTTACAAACTGACGGCCTGACATTCTCCTTCAGGATTTTCTGATAAAGTGCAGAATTCATGGTTCCATCAATTATGGCAAGTCATCCAAGGCAAAGCAGCCCCAGACCATCACACCACCACCATGTTTGACTGTTGGTATGATGTTCTTTTCATGAAATGCTGTGTTGGTTTTACGCCAGATGTAACGGGACACACACCTTCCAGAAAGTTCAGCTTTTGTCACATCAGTCCACAGAATATTTGCCCAAAAGTCTTGGGGATAATCAAGATATTTTTTGGCAAATGTGAGACAAGCCTTTGTGTTCTTTTTGGTCAGCAACGGCTTTTGCCTTGGAACTCTCCCATGGATGCCATTTTTGCCCAGTCTCTTTCTTATTGTTGAATCATGAACACTGACCTTAATTGAGGCAAGTGAGGCCTGCAGTTCTTTAGATGTTGTTCTGGGTTCTTTTATGACCTCCTGGATGAGTCGTCATTGCGCTCTTGGAGTAATTTTGGTAGGCCAGCCACTCCTGGGAAGGTTCACCACTGTTCCAAGCTTTCTCCATTTGTGGATAATGACTCTGACCGTGGTTCGCTGGAGTCCCAAAGCCTTAGAAATGACTTCATAACCCTTTCCAGGCTGATACATGTCAACTATTTTGTTTCTCATCTGTTCTTGAATGGCTTTATAACCCTTTCCAGACTGATACATGTCAACTATTTTGTTTCTCATCTGTTCTTGAATTTCTTTAGATCACAGCATGATGTGTTGCTCTTTAAGCATGCTTCACTTTGTCAGACAGGTTCTATTTAAGTGATTTTCGATCAACAAGAAGCTGTTGATCTAAAATAATGTGGTTAATCACAGTTCTTTCAGTTTCGCTTTCACAACGAAAAACACTGCGGCCTAGCGTGAGCGAAGCCGGGCTAGAGTGAGCAAAGGCGGTGGGGTCAATGAGAGCGGTGTTGTTATTCTGTGAGCTGATGTAAAGGAAACGTCTGCTGCGTGACCTCTAGTCCTGTAGATGATGTGTGCAAAGCAACTGTCTGATTTCAGCTTTCCTGCACTGCCACCTGCTGTGCTTACAAAAAGCAGAAAATACCTTCATACATTAAAGGAGTCATATGGTGTTGCTAAAAAGATCATTATTTTGTGTATTTGGTGTAATGAAATGTGTTTATGTGGTTTAAGGTTCAAAAAACACATTATTTTCCACATACTGTACATCATTGTTTCTCCTCTATGCCCCGCCTTTCTGAAACGCGTCGATTTTTACAAAGCTCATCGGTCTGAAAAGCGAGGTGTGCTCTTGATTGGCCAGCTATCCAGTGCGTTATGATTGGCCGAATACCTCAAGCGTGAGACGGAAATGTTACGCACCTCACCATACTGTTGATGCCGTGTCCGGCCGGAGCGACGAGACATAAACATTAAAACCCATTACAAACGAGGCATTTGTTGCATCCAGTGGGGACATAATTACAGATTATAATGACTTATACTGTCTTTTTACACGTTGC
>NW_015653460.1:1109472-1116357 GCF_001515625.1 Sinocyclocheilus rhinocerous | reverse complement strand
TATAAAGAATATCTCTTTGGATTTGAGACTTTAGTCTTTGCAACTTTACAGATCTTCTTTATGCACCAAGAGCTTGTAACACTCCAAAGAGAAAGGAAAAATTTTAATCGCATCATATGACCCCTTTAAATATTTTTAACGCATTAAACTGAAAAAATGTATCGCCTGCGTTAACGCGCTAATTTTGACACCACTAATATATATAAATATATTTATATCAACACCGCGCCACCGGCGGTAGTTGGTACCACCGCGGTGGTAAAAATCTGCCACCGTCACAGCCCTATTTGAGACTTTAGTCTTTGCACTTTAGACTTTAGCGATCTTATCTATTCACGAACAGCTTGAAACACTCCAAAAAGAAAGGAAAACTTGAAATCGCATCATATGACCCCTTTAAACAAGAAAACCCTCAATAAATTCCAATTAAATGTTACAAACCAAAAATCTTATTGGCAACTTAAGCTACAAGATCTAATACAATATAATATAATATTTAATACATTATATTATATTAATAACATTATAATATAAATAGCAATTTTAATAATAATAATAATAATGCCTATTCAATATATATTTATTTTTAATTTAAATCTTTTATATATAGATTTTAGATATTTTATATAAATAAAAATAACAACAATAACAGTCCATTAAAGGGATTGTTCACCCAAAAATGAAAATTACCCCATGATTTACTCTAGGAGTTTACGCTATGTCTACATCATCGGCCGGAACGGCATTCTATGGTGAACGCAAGTACAACAGTCAGCAGAAGCTAGAGATTGCTGTTAATAAAGTTTTAAATATGAATATTACTATCACTTCAGGAAGCCTTTATTTATCCCCTGGAGCCGTGCGGGACACTTTTTATGATGGATGGATGCGCTTTATTGGACTTCTTTTGGACTAATGAAAAATAACACCCATTCACTGCCATTATAAAGCTTGGAAGAGCCAGGACAATGTTTAATATAACTTATACGAATGTCATATACACTTAGGATGCCTTGAGGGTGAGTAAATCATGGCATCATTTTCATTTTTGGGTGAACTATCCCTTTAATTGCACAATTATATTGTTTGTTTTCTATTTATTTTTTTATTATATTATCATTATTATTCATAATTTACAGAATGTTTTATATATTATAATAATAAATGTATCAGAAGGTGATTATTGAAATTGGGTCAAGGACGAGACGTTACCATTTTGGTGTCTTCATTAAATTAAGTTTACAAAAGTAATTTTATATACATAAAAAGACATGTTAAATGCAAGTAAAGAGTCTGCTTTCATATTTCAAATAACTCAAAAATAAAATGTGCAATCCAAAGTGTAAAATTGTCATTCAGCGTAATGGTTTGGACTTTGATTTTACCATTACATCTTTAAATAAACATATAAAATACCAAGTTAAAAAAATTATTTGTTGTCTTGGCATTTTCAAGTAAGTGTTGGCTGTATTATATTAAAAGGACTAGGCCTATGTCTTATTGTTTTTTTTTAAGTATTTAAATAACCAGGGGACTTTTGTCCAGAAAATGCAGTTTATCAGAGGTCATTCAGTTTAACAGGAACAAAAAGCCATTCTGAAATCATATAAAAACTGATAGTCATTCAACAGTGTGTGACACCATCAGATGGCACCCTAAAGACCGTGTGGTGCTGCAAGAAAAGTGAGATTATTGCTCTTAAATACTTGATAATTCCACCTTTTCATGGTGTGGTAACATAGGTTACAAAACACATGTCATTCAGTGAAATGTGAGATTTTTTTAAAAAATAAATAGATTTTGTGAATAATTGTGGTTTATCTTTACTGGTCAAGCTCAGTGTTTGAAATGGATGGCCAGTTGATAGCCTGCAATATAAGCTGAAGTAGAAGTTTCGTCATTCATGATAATGTTTTTGTCATTCAATGTAATGCAAATTCTCTGTTACACCACAGTGTCATCCATTACACTGAATGACAGTATCAACACTGGAGAATGTACTTAATTTTTATGGAAATAATACCATAATGCAAAAAAAAAAAAAAACATTTTTTATTATTATAAATGTTGAAAGCAGTTATGCTGCTTAATAATTTTGTGTAAAATGTGATACTTTTTTTTTCAGGAATCTTTTTTTTTGGATATAAAGTTCAAAAGAAGTGTTGTAAAGAACTTTTGTCTTATAAATGTTGTAACATTATAAATGTCTTTACCGTCAATTTTCAGCAGGTTTGCTTGTCCTTGCTGAATAAAAGTATTACATTTCTTAAAAAAACAAAAAAAAACTTAACCCAAAATTTTGAACGGTAATGTAAATCTGAGTGATCTGACTTAAAGGAATGGTTAACCCAAAAATGATTTTGTCATCATTTACTCTTCCCCTCATTCCCAATTCTGAAATCTGGAGACAGCCGTCTCATAAACGTTGTTTCTTTTGCTCAAATAGCGTCAAAAAAATTTTTTTTAGTTTTTTTTCAGGCTAGACCAGCCAATGTGCATGTGCAGTCCTAAGCACTCAGATGGCTTTACCGATCCCTTTAATACATTTTTGGAATGAGTGATTTTGTCTGTAGACTTTACAATGGGCCTAAATATTATTTGTCAGCACTTGTTTTAGTTGCATTTAGTGTACTTCATGGCTGTCTCTACCTCTTTAGGAGTGTAAAAAGCTGGACTCATTTCAAAAGTATCTGTATGTGTATATTCTTGTGTGTGGGTGCACTCCTTCTAAATGATACTCTGGCCATCAGCATGATTGCCTTGATGTAAGGTCGCAGTCTCCTCTTCCCCCCTGAAACTCAGCCAGGTAGAGGAGCGTTAACCATGATCCTTTAGTGGCATATGGCACACATCTCTGCATTCTTTTCTCACTCCTCACTTCTCCCTCATCCACCTGTCTGTCATTAGATGATGTTTGTCACTAATTTGGAACATCAAGGCAGGTTATTCTTGAGTCACCTATTCTTTTTTCTGTATAAACATTCCAGAAGTGTGCAGTCGCTATGAAGTGATAACGACCCTGGAGGACAAGAGATGGGTGGAAAGTTACAACAACCTCCTTTTCTCAGATTTGAAACCCAAATGAAGTGTCCTCAGCCTTCTCCTGACCTCTGCTCTGATTGGACAGGCGATCTGTCACTTAAAAGCTCCGGCAGGGGTTCAAGCATGAGCCACACCCCTCTTCCGCACTCCACCCACACACCTGTCCGTCCTCATAGAGCTACAGAGCAGTGTGTGGATTGGGCTATGAATAGCAGACAGGCTGTAGCT
Organism: Sinocyclocheilus rhinocerous; assembly: GCF_001515625.1. NCBI lineage: Eukaryota > Metazoa > Chordata > Actinopteri > Cypriniformes > Cyprinidae > Sinocyclocheilus > Sinocyclocheilus rhinocerous. The sequence continues at coordinate 1,113,087 of NW_015653460.1, read as the reverse complement.
GTGAGCTAATCCCCAGAAACCCCTTGTGCGACAAACCGTGGTGTGTGTGAATGCCAACGGCTGTGGTCTGGGGTATTTTTGGGGCTGTAACTGAACACCAGCACACGTCGACCAGAAGTAAAGACCAGGGGCCTTTATAAAACACAGATGAAGTGACATTTGGCTTATACTTGGGAGAATTCGGTCATAATTTTGCACACACACACACACATACAGGCTACTGCTAAATCTCTCTCATTGTAAGCTCCTTTAACCTGTTAGTTAAAGCTCCACAGACACACTAATTAAGCCCATCCGCTTGCCACTCCCATGAGACAGCAGAAGTGTGGGTGTGTGTTTACTTTAGACAGATTTGTCCCAAATATAGCTCAGTCTGACAAAACATTTGGGTACAAGTGGGGAACGTCCTTTTTTTATCCTAAAAATCCAAAAGGCCTTCTTTTACAGTATAGAAATCAATAGAAGTCTATGCTGTTGTAGAGGAAAGAGAGAATGAATTTGCGTTTGTACATTGTCAGATCATGTCGGAGTATTAATATGGATAACTGCATCAATTAGTATAAACTTGCCTCTCAGTTGCTCGAATGTTTCACTCACACACACACACTGAGGAATCTCTCAGCTGCCGGACAAATGATCAGCGCTGGTCTGATCAGAGCTGTATAAATTAAACATGCTGATTCAGAAATAGTTCTCCCATATGAAAAGTTTGTCATCATTTACTCATGTCATTCAAAACCCGTATGACTTTTTGTCTGTGAAACACAGGAGACAACTTGAAAAATGTTCCTGCTGCTCATATACAATTAAAGCATACGATGTCCAGGGACTCCAAAAAGTAGTCATACGACTTGTGCGCTATATTAGTCTTCTAAAGCCATATGAGCTGACTGTAATTTAAGCAATTTTTAGGAAATAATCACATTATGCAAGGCAGGTTTCAAATGAGGAAACATACAGGATGATAAAATTAGCAGTACTTCAATACTGAGTTTCGATAGTAAATCAGAAGAGTAAAGCAGAGCAGAAGTGTAACTGCAGAAAATTTGAGAAAGTCAGAATTTTTTTTTATGGTTATAAATTTAAGTGCTCTCGGAATAGAACTTCCAGTAGAGTGTATCGCTGTGTTGCTTTTAAAACAGTTTGTTCTTGTGATTGGATGGTCATTCATGAACTATTAGTTTATTGTGTGTTTATTAAATGACAAATGAATGAAAGACTTGGGTCTCTGGAGGTGAACTAATTGATTATGTTTCTCATAACTTACCTTTGGCTACATTATAATGATTTATTAATTTTAAATAGGCTATGTGTAGAAAATCTTAGGCTGATTTGGTTATTGCAACCAGAACGGCGAGTCCATTAAAACTCATTCAGTCATCAAACTCCATTTTCCAGTTTATTTCAACATGCAGGAGTAGACATTTCTCATGGAAGGCAAGTGATGGTAACTGTTGGTTTCTGGCAAGCAATAAGCAAATAGAAACAATTAGTAGATGGGTCAAAGATGAGACGTTACCATTTTGGTGTCCGCATCAAATTAAGTTTACAAAAGTAATTTTATATACATAAAAAGACATGTTAAATGCAAGTAAAGAGTCTGCTTTCATATTTCAAATAACTCAAAAATAAAATGTGCAATCCAAAGTGTAAAATTGTCATTCAGCGTAATGGTTTGGACTTTGATTTTACCATTACATCTTTAAATAAACATATAAAATACCAAGTTAAAAAAATTATTTGTTGTCTTGGCATTTTCAAGTAAGTGTTGGCTGTATTATATTAAAAGGACTAGGCCTATGTCTTATTGTTTTTTTTTAAGTATTTAAATAACCAGGGGACTTTTGTCCAGAAAATGCAGTTTATCAGAGGTCATTCAGTTTAACAGGAACAAAAAGCCATTCTGAAATCATATAAAAACTGATAGTCATTCAACAGTGTGTGACACCATCAGATGGCACCCTAAAGACCGTGTGGTGCTGCAAGAAAAGTGAGATTATTGCTCTTAAATACTTGATAATTCCACCTTTTCATGGTGTGGTAACATAGGTTACAAAACACATGTCATTCAGTGAAATGTGAGATTTTTTTAAAAAATAAATAGATTTTGTGAATAATTGTGATTAACTTTACTGGTCAAGCTCAGTGTTTGAAATGGATGGCCAGTTGAAAGCCTGCAATAAAAGCTGAAGTAGAAGTTTCGTCATTCAGGGTAATGGGTTTGTCATTCAGTGTAATGCAAATTCTGTTACACCACAGTCTAGTATAGCAAAAATACAATCGTATTGTCCGCACACTGATGTAACTGCTCCATAAAAATCAGACACCACAGTCTAGTGTCATCCATTTCACTGAATGACAGTATCACTGTATAAATAACCATTTTAGCATCGTATTTATATTAAAGATAAATGAGGAATGTTTAACATTGACAAATAAGTGTTAAACATAATACATATTAATATTTGAATGCTTTTTTTAATTGATTCATTTGTGTTATTGATTCATTTTAAACGTCTATGAACAGAGGAAGTATAGGCACTGTAATAAGCCAAAAAAATAAATCCAACAATATAAAAGAGATTCTATCATTATCATTTCTCTGTGCAGTTATCATTATTTGTGCTGTGGAATCTGCTGTTGTAGAATGATTTTTTTTTTTTACAATATCTTTATCTTTATCATTCTAGTTATCGAACTTGGTGTGAACGTGCCTTTAGCAAGGAAAAGAGAAAGGTATTGAGGATTGCAGTTGTCAGAATAATAGCTTGCCAATATTTCTGGGCAGAGAGTCCCCTCTCACTACAGTATGTCACAAGTTCAATAGAGATCATTTGAGATTTAAATACTCATCCTGATAATGTCATTTATGTTGGCAAACAGAAAGTGTTAATAAATATAGCTGCAAGCAGCAATTTTTGGGTCAGAGCAAGTCAGAAACAAAGTGACAAGCTAAGAAAGCATGGCAGGGGATTATCAGTAAAATGCTTATTATATTTTAAAATTTGCTTCTGCAGTCATTCACTCAGTAATATTATTAAAACTCATTTAATGACACAGACTAATACTGAAAACATTTCAGTTATGGGAACAATGGCAATATTATCTCTCTTTTTGGCAAATCGTCATTCAGACCATCATTCAGGTCATTCAGCGTAACAGATATATTTATGTAAAAATGAAACAATATACTTATTGTGACTTGTACTTATTAAAATACAAAAAAGAATATGTGATCATACTAAATTTTATTATATTTTAAATGACTTTCACTTCCCTACAAAAACTTCTTGCTGACAAATAGGTAAAACCTAGTGGTTTGAAGGACATTAGCAAACTATAAAGATTTAAAATTTAAAGTTAATTTGTATTTGAGGGCTGCACTGTGATGCTTAAATATAGTCTTTTAATATGTCATCAAATGATCCATGTTTAAAATATGCCTAACAAGATTTTTTGGTATATAAATATTGTTACACTGAATGACATTTCAGTGGGTGTCTTGTGTAAATCATGGTAAAAAATGCATGATAGTTGTTATGTTTTGTTCAGAAAAATATAAAGTTAAACAGGACACATTCTAATATATGGGGAAAAAACTAAATTTAAAGCTGT
>NW_015653460.1:1066865-1107736 GCF_001515625.1 Sinocyclocheilus rhinocerous | reverse complement strand
TTTAAAGTTAATTTGTATTTGAGGGCTGCACTGTGATGCTTAAATATAGTCTTTTAATATGTCATCAAATGATCCATGTTTAAAATATGCCTAACAAGATTTTTTTGGTATATAAATATTGTTACACTGAATGACATTTCAGTGGGTGTCTTGTGTAAATCATGGTAAAAAATGCATGATAGTTGTTATGTTTTGTTCAGAAAAATATAAAGTTAAAGAGGACACATTCTAATCTATGCGGAAAAAAAACTTAATTTAAAGCTGTATTACACTTTTATTTTTTTGATGCTTGAAACACCCTTTTCACCCTTTTTATTATCATCATCAAAATCTACTGCAAAAACATCAAAACATGATATAAACTAAAAGGAAGCCAATGCTGCATCATCCAACATCAGCACACATTGTAAAACATGAAGGTTTGCTGAACGTACCTCGTACCGGAAGGTTGCATCCAGCAGAAGTTCAGGAAGCATCTTCTACCCCAGCTCCCGACTTCCAGCATCAGAGACGTAATGGAGAACCAGCACCTCATCCTCCAGGAACCGTCCATGTTTGGCCACGGAGCGCATGGCCACCTGAAACTTCTGCTGCAAGTTCAAGCTCTTGTCAACTTTGGTGAACATCATGAGAGCATGAAAGCGTGACAGCTTTCCCTCCAGCTCATCTCCAGCTCCCGTTCTGCTTTCTGGACTTCCAGACCGGATGTCTATGGAGAGATCTGCATCATCACGATTGCTGTTGTGGCTCGCTTGTGTTTCCTTGATCCGTTTTGTGGTGCTGGAGAAGTTCTGCTTTTCAGAGCCAAAGTAGTAGAAGGCCACCACTGCCAGGGCTGCAGCAAAGAGCAGCATGATCTGATAGGACCTAAAAGTGCTGATCCTTCCCATGGTGACCGACAGCACCCGCAGGACACCCATGGATCCTCTTCTACATGCACAAAATAGGGCAGGATGCCCTTTCTTTCTTAATCTCCAATCACACCTTGAGTGCAAGAAACAGGAATTAATCAGTGACATTTTACAAAGATCAATCTAACGCATTATATTTGTTTTGAGAGGCACAGCAAAGAGGATAAGGGCTGTTTATTACACAAATCTGTCATATGACTTATAATATATAGCGATATGTTACATAGACAAATTTCATTAACATTTTATGGTGCGTTTTCGTCAGTCCGAAAGAACATTATTTTTGGTGAACCGTCCATTTAAAAATAATTCAGGTCAAATGATAACTTCTAACAATAAACCTTCAAAGGTGTCAGCTCCAATGCATGTCAGCAGCAGAGGATATTTAAGTATGCATATCCATATCCACGCATTTATCTTGCTGCAGGATGGCATGTTACTGCACACGATGGTACTTACCGCCGTCACGTGACGCATTCAGCAACGCGCGACAACATCAGACACCTTCACTTCTGCGGAGTGCAAACTGTGTAGCAGCGAATCACCAAAGAATGAAGGGAAAAATGAACTTGTAAAGACAGAAGACGTGTAGACACGAGACATCTAAACACTTGCGCGTCGTACATCACCGGAAGTTCAATAGTTCATAATAAAAGACTCGCAATCACGTGGTACATCAAACTTTTTTTTATTTCTCTGTTTTAAAGTGCGCCATAGATCAAATAAGAAAGGAAACTTTTTCAAACAAACAGAGAATAGACACGGTTTTTTTATGTTGATTTGTTCATCAAATTTAAATGTATGAGATTTATTTTATTTCCATTTCATTATGGATGACATTTTGATGAAAATATAAAATACATATTATACACACACACCGATTATTTTTCATATAATTTAACAAAATAATTTTTACTGTTATTTAAACAAAAATATTACACACACACACAGATTACTTATATAGTATGAGATCACTTTGGAAAATCAAGGATTTACAATCTAATTTATATATTCTCAATTTATTTTTAAATATATAACATATTCCTATATATAAAAGATTCTTAATACATATTTCTATGCCACTAATCAGTTACTTGGAAGTTAAATGTGTGACAGATCAAGCGAAATCTTTATCTGGCCTGTTGTTTCAGTCACCATCAGCTTTTTTTTACTTCTAGGCAAGGATTTGTCAAGCGTACATCAAGCTTATCTCAAACTTTCCTAGTTTAGTTACTACGTGAGTGGAAACAGTCCATGTCAAAGTCATTCACATACATGAACATGAATATAATTAGTCAAGATTCATGAAAATTTTCTTGAAATACGTTTATTTGTACATAGTAACATAACACTCAAAATATTGAAGACAGACTGGATACAAAGCTACTTTTGAACTGAGGTGCACAATGAAATTGAATAGAAATGAAGATGAGGCTTTGTAACTGATGGCAGTTTATAGATGTGATGGGTGCAGTCATAGGCCGAAAAATCCTTTACACCTACAAAAAAACTTTTCTCTTTTTTCCATTTTTTCTTTTCCTTTTTTTTTTAATCTCATGCAAGGAAGTAAAGAGGTAAAGAAAGTATTTGGCCCATTATATATAATTCTATAATAGTGATAGTAAAGAAAATTATCTTTATGACATCATAATTCAACACATAAATGAGTAAAATGCAACAGCACTACAGAGAGAAATGTAACCACTCAAAGCATTTTAAAAACAAACAAAAAAAAATTGCTTTGACCTTCCATTAAATAGATTTTAGACTTCACATAATAGCAAACAAATTTATACTTTATTTTTCTTTGAATTTAATGGTAATTTTTCTCTCTTTTTATTGGTGTAGTAGAGTGTCTTAACTGTAAAGAGACTCCAGACCAAACCATTGAAACATTCACAATCGGTATGAAATTGCCTATGCAAGTAAACCTTCAGTGCTGTGTAACATTGACTGCTTTGTAGTCAGGACACAAAGACGGTTCCGAGCGATGATTTTCAAGTACAACAATTGAAACTTATTAAACATTTTTTGTCGTTTAACTCCTTTTTTTCTAATTTTCCTTTGTCATACAAAAGACTCCAGAATTTCTGCATCTCAATAGTTTGTTTGCAAGTTATTTAAAATGATTAAAAAGTAAAGTAGAAAGCTACTGATTACATTAGACGTTTGTGAATGGGCTTTTTAGCGGGTCCAGCCCAAGTAGATCTGTAACCTGTACAGACAAAAACACACGTAGTGAACAGAACCATGCATTAAATGGCTTTAAGAGAGCTAACATAAGGCTGCTTGCCATGACTAAGCTCTAACGTAGCTGATCTCAGTTTTAGGCAGTAAATGAGCACGTAGGGTTAAAAACGCATGCAGGAGACTAAAGCGTCCCTCAGGACCGAAGGCAAGGAGAGAAAGAACAAAGTACGGAGGAATACAAAGTGCAAGAACCACCTGCATACATCAGTCTGACACCAAGTGTATATCTGTTCATTTGTTTACTGCATATAAGAGTTACAACGTTTACAAAAAAAAAAGGAAATGCTTAAATGTGGAACACTACAATAGTAAGTACTCAGGACGCCATTTTAAACTTAAAAACAGTAGAAAAACAAACTGTTGTTCATTGTGATTTGCATTGTTAGATGTTGCCAAGTATTTAAGCAGAATTTCAGCTCTGCAAAGACCTCGTCAGACTGTAACATGGAAATGAGCATGTGTTGTTTCCTTCAGTTTTTCCTACGTAGATCAATCACATTTTCATCTGAGCGTTAATATCTCAAGTGGTTATGCAAGTATGATCACTGACGTTCCTTTTGAGGAAAACACAACGTACATAAAACGGTGAGAAAAATAGTACTCAGGGGTTTCCTGCCAGTAGCCATATATCCATTTAAATAGCACGATTGCACCTCATTAGTAAATGTACATTTTCACAGCTTTAAAGTAATGCAGAAACACGACAGGGCCTTGGATTTACCGACAAGAGCCGAGGAGACATAGAAAGAGAAAATCTGGATCTGTGTCCAATGAGATAGTTCACCCTAAAAAGAAAATTGCCTCACCGTCATGTCGCTCTAAACATGAAATATATTTTTAAAAATGTCTGTTTTTTAATTCAAGTCAATTTGGTTCTTCAAAATATCTTCTTTAGTGTTCTGCAGAAAAAAAGAAAGACTATCCCTTTTTTGGGTGAACTATCCCTTTAAATGTGTGATTATTTGGTTGGACTGGACCTTTTAAAGAGATCCAGAAAGCTGCTAATCCAAGGGAAGGGAGCAGTTCGAACGTAACACTGCCATTACGGCCCCAAGCAAGGCACTTAACCTGACTCAAAAGGGCGATCATTAGTTAGTTAATTTGAAAATGTCAAAATAAAAGATAACTACCTTTATTTTTTTTTTTCTCTAGTTTGCTCAGCCCTGTAACGCCACATTCGAGACATCCTGCACCATGAAACATTCACTGTACATTGTCTGCACTAATGAAAAAAAAAGAGACAATGAGGGGGAACAGAATGCATATATATACACACATAGATTATATATATATATATATACACACACTTTATATATATATATGCATGTATGTATATAAATGTATCTGTAGTTATTATAATGCACTGTACTGTAGTGTCATCGGTAAATGATATTTTACCAGTGTCATCTATTTGAAGCATCTAAAAGCCATTTCACCATCTAAAACATCCATTTCAAATGTGTGATTATTTGGTTGGACTGGACCTTTTAAAGAGATCCAGAAAGCTGCTAATCCAAGGGAAGGGAGCAGTTCGAACGTAACACTGCCATTACGGCCCCAAGCAAGGCACTTAACCTGACTCAAAAGGGCGATCATTAGTTAGTTAATTTGAAAATGTCAAAATAAAAGATAACTACCTTTATTTTTTTTTTTCTCTAGTTTGCTCAGCCCTGTAACGCCACATTCGAGACATCCTGCACCATGAAACATTCACTGTACATTGTCTGCACTAATGAAAAAAAAAGAGACAATGAGGGGGAACAGAATGCATATATATACACACATAGATTATATATATATATATATACACACACTTTATATATATATATGCATGTATGTATATAAATGTATCTGTAGTTATTATAATGCACTGTACTGTAGTGTCATCGGTAAATGATATTTTACCAGTGTCATCCATTTGAAGCATCTAAAAGCCATTTCACCATCTAAAACATCCATTTCGTCTATAGAATCTTTCAACATGTTTAACTACATAGCACCATCTTTCTTAAAGAAATAGTCAACCCCAAAATAACCCTTATGTCGTTCAAAACCTGTATGACAGACTTTATTCACACAAGATATTTTGCAGAATGTTGATAATCCGTTTCAGTTTCCATTGTTTGTTTGTTTTTTTGCCTATTCTATGAAAATCAATAAGAACCGAAACGGTTTTAGTTATCAACGTTTACAATAAATAACGAAAGAACTGTCATTTTTTGGTGGACTATCCCTTTAATGCTTCACACACAAACTACGAGTTGTATCTGTAAAAAAAAGTCAGGCTAACAGGTAAGGTCTTGCCAGCTTTAGTGTAGTAAAATAAAGTACCCAGAGATACAGCTACTCAACTGAAGGGGAGAAAATGCTATTTTGTTCTTTCGTAACTGCTCTGCGTCAATGCACCGACAAGTGTTTGCTTTCCTGTGGCATGCAAGGGCACATGAAGAAGACTATCAATTCATACTATGCGAGTGTATTAAGGCTTCATATCTGCACGCTGCCAGGGCATCTGGTAGGACAATCGTTACTCTGCCCTGCTCAATCGCAACGGACAACAGAGAAAACAGAAAGCAGATAACCTGGATTCCTGTCATGTTTTGCACACTGGAACTGGAAAAACATAATCGATGGTTTTGAGAGGAAAGGCCAGGTAGCAGACCAGAAAGTTTCATACCCTGTTTTTCTAGTGTTCTCCGAGGTTCCGTGCATATTAGAAGGCATTTGTAGTTTTAAACAGGAAGACATGAACATCCCCACAAAAGCTCCTGAAGAGTGCAGAACTTTTTTTTTTTTTGTCTTCAATGGTTTGTTTTCCACAGAAATTTTTTTTATATATTAATAATAAGAAGAAGAATTGACTCTCCAGGTAAAGAGCAGCACAATGTGGAGAGAAAAAAAAAAACTTGGACAAAACTACAGCTATAACATACAACCACTCCGGACGATGATGGGCAAGAGATGCCTCACACGGGGAAAAGAATAATAAACAAGAGGACACAAAAAGATGTCCTTCCAGGTTGTTTTAGTGCTCTGAAGGTCATTTGTACATGAGGTTTGGGTGCTATGATTCTCCATGGCATAAATCAGGCAGTGCGTCCTACAAAAAGGGTCTTGTTTCTGCCTGTTATCCGGCCCCAAATTCCACCAGTGGGCTGGGATCTGTGTGGGCTCAGTTTTGGGCATGGTGTCGGATGGTGTGAAAGATCCAGTCCATCTTTGTGGTCCATCCACCATGGTGAGCGTCATTCATTTGCTTCATGAAATAGTCTAGAGCCTCCTGCTCTGTTTTGTCCAGCGCCAGGGTCTTTCGGATGTAAGCGATGTCATCAAAGGACTGCAGCTCTGGCATGCCTGAGCCCAGCATCATGGAGAAGAGATTTATGAAAAGGTTGGCATGCTGTCTGATAGCCAAGTAAGCCTTGTAGCACATCTCCTGGAACCTGTAGGGGGAGACAGTGAGACGTTCAGCTTCCCTGCTGCATCTATAGGAAGTCCCAAACTCTGAAAGGAGTAATGTTTTTTTTTGAATAGGTTTCTGGTTAAATGCCTGAAATAAGGTCTGTGGTTAACACAAGCTCAATACTCAATAGCTCAAAATATTTTCACATTTTATTCTACAAATTAAAATACATCTAGTGATTTCTTAAAAGATTTCTTATAAAAGCCAGTTGCTAAAAAGTGGTTAAAATGGAAATGCTCTTGTAAACGATTCTAACTCAAGCTTTGCAACTTGAAGATTTGAAATAAAAACTGAAAGCTTAGCTTTTCATTTTTGGTGATTGTAATAAGGCATCAAAATTCAGAAAAGTGTTCATTTGTAAAGATGATCTTGATTAACATGTAAGAATCATAAACCTTTGTTAGTCACAGAGCTATTTTTCTGCAACAATCCAGAAGTTAATAAAAAAAAATCCTATTGGGTTTTTGTCCGGGAGTGATACTAACTTCCGTGTTGGCCTACAAAATTACATCACTCCTGCAGTGCTGTATAGATAAAGCTACTAAACTTAAGATGGCAAAATTCTAAAAGGAGAAAACATTAAAACATTCCTTAATATGCTTTTACGCTTTAAAAAAACTATTTGGATTAGCTCAAAACCTTTTTTTGAAGCTGCACTCAAATCCTGTCCTTCCACCAGACACCATTTCATCATTGGTTTAGTTTTTGCAAGTGGAAACATGGATGACTACTCCTTTGACACACAGTGATAGAGAACAAATCCTGCTTTTTTGAAGCCTCCTTTGAGTCCCGACTGAAGCGGAGATTTGTTAGAAAGCGGAAGTCTGGAGAAGAGGCAGGAAACTTGGCAGCCGGCTGGCTGTCAGAGTATTGTTGGAGGAGGAAAGGCTGCTGGGATGGAGGCCCGAGAGGCCCATTTTGAAAGCCTCTATTGTTTAACTCAATCTCTAATTGTCTCAGATAGCTAGCTGCCTGCCAATTACTATGTTAATGTTGAAACACAAAGGATTTGTTTCTGTTAAGCTCACACTGGAAAATAATTGGCAATGCTTCCAACATGCACATGCACATACACACCTCTCAAACTCTCTGGTTTTAGTGCACTCTTGGGTTCCTCCTTTGCTGATCACAATTAAGAAGTCTTGAGTTAAGACGAACGGCACTCGCTCTCGCTTATAGCCAAACTTCTTCTTCTTGTGGTCCAAAAAGTGACCAAAATCTATATGAAACAGCTGCAGGGACATAAGCAAAAGGTCAATATGAGAATACTGATAATGACTGAAAGTTTAAATTGCATTAAGGCCTCTAAAGATCAGGTTCATACCTGCCCATCATCCTTCACCATGATGTTACTGTTGTGTCTGTCACCGATGCCCAGAATGAAAGTAGCCACACAATAGCCCGCGCAGGATCGCGTAAACAAGTCGATGGCCATGTCGTACCTATTAACACAGATCATTTTGTTATTGTATATTTGATTTGTGCATTGTACATTAATTTTGAATTTAAATGGTGAAAGTAATTATTAAAATTTAAAAATAAATTATAATAATAATCGCCACTCACATCTCGCCCTTGTTCTTGTCCTTTAGCCACTGATGCAGTGTTGAACTGTTAAACTGCAGTGCCCCTTTTAGACCTCCTTTACATTGAATCTGCATGATGGTGTGGGAACTTCTCACTACCTCGATGAGACCCACGCAGTCTCCAATAGACAAGCAGCCATAGGGGAGCATTCTGGGATACCAAAAATTTGAGAGTTAATACAAAATTCTACATCTTGGCTGCAGGAAACTAAGAACAACTCAACATTAATATCTGGTTAACTACTATTTATTTGGCTGAACAATGTTTTGGTTACCAGGCAAGATGTTTTACCAGTACGCCCACATACCTCAAGTCCAGCCCCTGATTTTGCCAAATGTTCTCCATTATTCTGATGATCTGAAGTGTCAACATGTCTTGCCGAAGGTCTAAGGAAAGGAAAAGGTTTTGTTTTTTACCATACAAAATAGAGACAATTCATACTAAACGTGAAAAAAAAAAAAAGAGAATAAAAATCTTACCATCCCCGTTTTTGAAGATGATCTCATTGTTTTGGAAGAGAAGTTCGGACATAATGTCAGGATTTTCCCAGTTCAGCCAGAGCGGTCTCTTGGCAGAGGACATGATTCTGCAGTCTTCAAGTCTACCATGCAAACAGAAAAACAAAGTTAGAAATTAAACAGACTACCATTTGAATGAGTGGGGTAAGTATGATTTTTTTTTTTTAGAGAAGTCTCTTGCGCTCACCAAGGCTGCATTTATCTGATCAAAAAATAGAGTAAAAAAAACTAATATCGTGAAATACTATTACAATGTCAAAAATGTCCTTTATTCCTGTGATGCAAAGCTGAATTTTCAGCATCTTTACTCCAGTCTTCAGTGTCGCATGATCTTTCAGAAATCATTCTAATATGCTGATTTGCTGCTCATGAAACATTTCTTATTATCAATGTTGAAAACAGTGGTTCTACTTAATATTTTTGTGGAAACTATGATTTTTTTTCCCTTTATGAACAGGTAGTTCAAAAGAACAGCACTTATTTGAAAAGGAAGATTTTGTAACATACTGCCATGGTTAATCAATGTTGTAGTAAAACCGACATGTGCTATCCCTGCGCAGGTTGGTACTCACCGTAGGTTACCCAGCTGGTGGGCAGGGTTGAGTGGAGAGGTGAAATTTTGGAGTGCATCCATGTAGTCCGGTCGCCTCATCTGCTCCACCAGGAACTTCATTTGCACCTGAAAAACCGAAACAAATACACTTTAAAATAAAAGTCGGTCAATACTTAAAAATATTTTTCTAAAGTCAACATCAGGGAAATAAATGACCTCAGATTTTCATTTAATTAAATGTTTTTTTTATTATTCTATTATCTACCGCCCTATTATTGATTTCCTACTACACCAGGAGACAGGTGCAATCAAATTAAATGAAAAATAAAAATGCATTTATCCATTATTTTATCATATATTAAAATACATTTTGAATTGAAAATTTTGAAAATGACATACATTTTGATCATTTTTTTCCATATTAATTACTACTACATTTTAGTCGTAGTAGTATATTTTTATTTAACGCCATGTCAGCATCTTAGGCTACTTTCATGGCAAAAACTAATTAAAAAATACAAGTATACTACTAAATTTTAAGCTGTATTTCCAGTGATGTTGTTTAATTTTCAGTTACTTATCTCTGTAAATTAGTTTATTTTTATCAAATTGCAGATTCTTTAATCCATTTATCCACATGCTAACAGCTGCTTATTTTATTTTTTTAATTAATTAATTTCAATCAATTAATTTTTTCAATTTGTTTATACATTCCCAAAGTGATTTACTGATTCCTTAAATGATTTTTCAATGAACAAATAATGAGTATCACATTTGAGCCCCCATAATGGGGAGCTTCTCACACTGAAGCACCAAGTTTTTCCCCAGCAAACGCAAAACAACTTAATTGACCAATAACCTTTAAGCTCAAGTTCATTACGTTAACAACATTGAGTGGGATGTTTAAGGTAATGCCTGAGTGCTTTTAAAGGATCACCTCACAGAGTGGATGTTGTATCCTCTGTAAATCTAATCTAACAGCTACGGTTTCATTTGCAGTGTGCGTAAAGAGTCTCCTAATATAACCGCACGTGCCCATTCACCTACCTACTTATAGGTGAGGCGAGAAGGTCAAAGGCTGAGTTTACCTTCTGAGTTTCATCCTTCTTTTCCTGTTTGAGAATGTCTGTGAGGTTGATGAGCTTCTCCATGGCTTCCACCTGTCTGCTCAGGTGCTTCAGGTACATGCCACATGCCCGACAGTACGACTCCAGCAGCAGACCAAACCGCTGACTCACGGTTTTATTGTGCATTTCTGACCTGCAACCCAACAAGATAGGTTACAATTTAACTTCATTTGGAGCTTCAAAAACATCAGGATATTTAGGTCAGCATACGTAAAAGCCTGACAAAAAAGAGAACAAAAAGAGGAAACTGCTAATATTCGACTAATCGCTAATCGTTAGTCGACCAGAAGAGGCTTGGTCGACCAAAATTTTACTAGTCGCAGAAAAAAATAAAATCCACAGGCGAAGTCTTGGACAGATCGTTAACGGCTAGTCTATGGTAATACAGTACATCGAGCAGGACATCCAAACGCTCGCGCCTATCATTTATCGACCTCAAATATGGCTTATCATCTGAAATATGTAAGTATTAGCAACTTTACATGGCCACTCAATCTAATGTTAACCAAGCGTAATGTGTGCTATTGAAGTGTCTGTGTGTAGTGTAGAAGCGCACTCACTGCAGGACAGATGGAGGCACCGGTGCGCTCACTTACTCCTAAAATACTCCATTTTTGGTCCTACAGATAAGAGTAATACATCTTTCAAATCTGTAAAGACTCTATGTTTATTTGTGTGCACTCACAATAACAACAAAACATTGTGCTTTTGTAAAATAATGAAAGCAAAGCTTTCTGCCGTCTCGGTCTATGAACTTGAGCGCGAAACTCTGTGTATATCTTTGCCTTACAAACATTATAAATATAGCCTATCTATAGAGAGTGAAATGTCTTCTTTCAAATGAACCAATTCAAATGTAAAACCAATATTCTCAAATTATGTATCCGTACGAAACTGTGGAGATGACGAGTCAGTGTCGCCGACTTCATCTCTTAAACCGAAAACTAGGGATGCACCGAATGTTCGGCAACCGAAATTATTCGCGAAATAAGCGAAAAGACCGAATAAATTGTACCGAACAATGATATGACGCGATCAAATAGCAACCAGCGAAGAGTGAGAGGCACGCTCTTTATAATGCAGCACACATGTCAGCAGTGTGGACGCATTTGGCGATACGTACGACATATTCGTAATGAGACTCATTCACAAATCTGCTGTTGTCAACAAAAAGAAGCATTGAGGTCTTCCTGCGTGTTTCCACCAAAATAAAAGTTGAAAAAAAGCAAGAACTCTTACCAACATTCATAAATGTTAGTATTGTAATTGTAAAATAAAATAAAAAGCAAGACAATAATAATGATAATAATCATTACAACAGCTCTGTTAATACATTTATTATAACAGTCACACATAGTGTTCAAATGGATCTGAATTTTTTTTTAATGTTTTAAAATAAGTCTCTTCTCAGCAAGGCTGCTTTTAATTGTACAGTAAAAATACATGCCTGATTCAAGAAGGGGGTCTGATGGCCAAAAAATATTATTTTACTAACTAAATAATGATAATAATCATTACAACAGCTCTGTTTTAATACATTTATTATAACATTCACACATAGTGTTCAAATTAGGATCTGTAATATTTTCTAATGTTTTAAAATAAGTCTCTTCTCAGCAAGGCTGCTTTTAATTGTACAGTAAAAATACATGCCTGATTCAAGAAGGGGGTCTGATGGCCAAAAAATATTATTTTACTAACTAATTTTAAGTTAAATTGTGCTTTGTTGGTATAGTGTCTGCTAGAACATTAAAAATGTTCAGTGTTAAATATTTTTAAATTGTTGTTTTGATTTTTCTTTTTCTTTGAAAAGCAAGACAAAACAGTAAAAGCACATTTTGGCTATTTAATTCATGCAATGGTGAAAAAAAAATTGGCAAAATACATGGGGAAAAAACCTCGAAAAACCGTGTTCGGTATTCGGTATTCTGCCCAGTGAATCATTTTGTTCGGTTTCGGCCAAGAATTTTCATTTCGGTGCATCCCTACCGAAAACAAAAAAAGCACTAATTTATCAAATTATTAAAATGTTAGTGCAGTCTCCTTACTGTTTTCCCCTGACACATTCATAATTATTACTTCTGCCGGTGCGTTGTGGCAAGCTTTATGCGTGTGCTTGAGCGCTTTTTAGGCTATGTAGGCAATTAAAGGCTCATTATAATGATTTAAATGGTTTATTAATAAACGTGCGATTAGTCGACTAATGCTTAAAATGAACGACTACAAGTCAACCAGAAAAATCCTTAATCGAGGACAGCCCTAAAATAAACACAATAAGGACATTTATAATCAATAACTGAATATATCAGTCTTACCTGAACCAGCTGAATGAGGTACTGCGAGAGTTTGTCATCAGTCAGATACTTCTCAAGGCACCGAACTGCAAAGTCTCGGATCATTGGATCAGGATAGTTACAGTCAAGCAACTCCATGGCTTGTTCCGGCTTTATTGCGGGCCAGTCTTTAAGAAGACAATACATCTGTGCAACTTCATCCCTGGAATTCCATTTCACTGCCAGGAGAATCTTTGGCAGGACTTCTGGAATATTTACACAATACTGCCTAGAGTAGAAAACACAAATACTGTTTTAAATAACTTTAAAATATAAATTAAAAATATAAATGAAATTAACTTTTGTGCCAATGGACACCACAGTGAGGAGAGCTTATGAGGGCGTTGGACTACCTGTGTCTCCATAAGAAGTCTTTTTCCTGCTCAGTGATCTCAGAAAGCGGGTCCCTGTTGCTCAGCTGACGAAGTTGCTCTATATCTGCCTCCGTCATGGCATGGTCTCGGGCCAGTCTGCTGCTCTGTTAGTCAGATGAGAAACTCAATTAATAAACAGAGAACGAATTTCACAAAGAAAACTTTTTTCAAAAAGAAAAAAGAAAGCAATATTTACAAATGTCTGACATATTTTTTTTTCCATTTTATTTTATATACACATTACCATTCAAAAGTTTGAGGTCAGGAAGACTTTAAGAAATGAATACTATTGTTTAGAAATGACACTTCATTATTCCACAAAAATATTAAGTAGGAAAACAGCATTGATAATAATAATAAATGTTTCTTGAGTAGCAAATCAGTATATCTGAATGATTTCTTAAGGATCATGTGACACCGAAGACTGAAAATTCAGCTGACAGTTATTATTTTACATTGTACTAATATTTCACACTAATCTTATTTTGACTGTATTTTTGAGATAAAATAAATGCAAGACAGACCTAAAATGACATCTGTTATCATTGGTTCTGTAGAAGTGATGCATCAGTTATTTTTAACAAGAAAGCAGTAGTTCAAAATGATGAATCAACAATAATTTTTTTTTAAGGAAGTAAATAAACGTCCAGGACCAATTCTTCTTCTTCAAAAAAAAAAAAAAGTGGATGGTCACTGCTGAGCTATATTACAAAATCAAATAAATGAACATGATAATTAATAATTGAAATAATGACTCATGAGGTGCCGTAGAGAATGGCAGAGATGTTTCTCATGCTCCATAGGCTTGTAAAGGGTATTAATAGCAGCAGGAAGTGTGTCACTATAATTAATTAATTAGGATGTGTGTCTGTAAGCTCACCTGTCCAGACTGGCAGTAATTGTATCCCATCTCCCTGGATATTATCCAGTTAGCGTGATCCTCAATCGTGGCCATGTCAGGGAACTTAACTGGTGAGCTGAAGTGGTCAAACTCCAGCTCTAGACATGGGGTTTCCTAGAGCAAAAATAAATAAATACATAAATGGAAAATACAGCCAAACACTAGTAACTAAACACTTTACTAAGAACTAATACAGTTTTAGCATCTATGCCATTACACTCCTGAATTCTGTATTAAGACCATTAGACTAAGATTTTCCTAAAAATAACCAATTAAAAAATAACCAATTAAAATAAACACAACGCTGATTAAACAGATTTAGACCATACGCTCTTAATTAACCATGTCACCTCAGATTAGACAACACAGAGGAATTGTATTAGAGCTTATTAAAGTGGTTTAGTGCTCAAAGAGGTTATGCAAAAGAGGACACCTTATTAGGGTTAGAGCCCGTGACCCCAATGGGGTTGAGGAGGTCTTCTAGGCCGTGTGGTACTGGCCACAGGTTCAGTGCCATCTTTCCTGAGACCAGTGTGTGGGTGTAGTCAAACAGGTTGACATTTCCCCAGGCCAGTGGACAGTGCTCCTGTAGAAGATCATTTAAATGTTCATTTATGAAGCAAGCACTATTAAAACACTGTAAATAATAGGGCTGGGTTTTAATTTCACGATTCGATTCGATTCTCATTCACAAGTTTGCGATTCGATTCTATTCAATATCGATTATTTTGGATATATATCAGGTACAAGGAAAAAAAATCTCTCAACTAATGCTGTAAAATATACATGAGAGTCAGTTGGTACTACATTACTATAATATTGAAGGTTAAAACTGACTGATTTGTTAAAATTACACTTAATGAAGTTTTTAAAATAATAAAGTTACAATTACATAATAATATTTCTACTTCAATTAGTTTTTTTTTAAAATATAAACATAATGGTGGCTGTCATAAAAACTTGATGGATTTATTCAAACATAAATTAAACATTGAAGAACAGTAAAATTTATAATGAATATGCTATATGGTGCATATATTTAGCAAAATGCCCCTCTCTACAGTTATTTTTCTATCTGACTAATGAGTTTATGGTCACCAAAAGTTTTTTTCTGAGGTAAATGTGACGTTACGTGACTGTTTAAAAGCCACTTCAACGTTCCGTCCACTAACTGAAAACAGACTAGACTAATCGATTCTTGGGATTTAAGAATCGATATCGTTCCGTAAAAATGAGAATCGATTAATATCGAGATATCGATATTTTTTACCCAGCCCTAGTAAATAACCATTCTAAACTGCATTCTCACAAGGGTGAGGTAGGAGTAGTCTTAAATACAGTGTTATTTTAGTGTAATTTATATACTATTAATATTCTGACTTGGCTTTTATTTTTAGATTTCATTTTTTATATATATATATATATATTTTTTTTTTTTCAGTAGTTATTTTGTTATGGGCTTTTTGTCATTTCTATTCAGCTTTAACTTATTTTTTATATATACTTTTAAGTTTTAATTGTAGTCATTTTATTATTTAACAATTTCTTCTCTTCCATGTCAGTCTTCAACACCCATTCAATGCTTGTGCATTCGTTTACTTGCAAACAAGCCGCAGCGCATCCGGGTTCTACGTAAGAACGCCGGCTCCTGCGTCAGCAGCACCACATGTATGTGTCATGATACTCTAAAATAGACTGAAAATTCAGCTGACAGTTATTTTACATTGTACTAATATTTCACACTAATATTATTTTGACTGTATTTTGATCAAATAAATGCAAGACAGACCTAAAATGACCTCTGTTATCATTGGTTCTGTAGAAGTGATGCATCAGTTATTTTTAACAAGAAAGCAGTAGTTCAAAATGATGAATCGGAGATGAATCAACAATAATTTTTTTAAGAAAGTAAATAAACATCCAGGACCAATACTTATAAAAAAAAAAAAAGAAAAAAAAAGTGGATGGTCACTGCTGAGCTATATTACAAAATCAAATAAATGAACATGATAATTAATAATTGAAATAATGACTCATGAGGTGCCGTAGAGAATGGCAGAGATGTTTCTCATGCTCCACAGGCTTGTAAAGGGTATTAATAGCAGCAGGAAGTGTGTCACTATAATTAATTAATTAATTTTGTCATTTCTATTTAGCTTTAACTTATTTTTTATATATACTTTTTAGTTTTAATTGTAGAAAAACTCACGTAAAAGCGCGTCAAAGACTGACACGGCAGAGAAGAAATTGTTGAAATGAGGTTTGGCAACCGACCCAGCATAATGCAACTCCGTACATACTGAAAGAACGAGAAAGAGACAAGCAGAGAGAGATTTTGTTCATAAAGCCACATAATCAGCACATCTCATGGACCATTAAGTCATCCAAAATGTCCAGAGCTACTTTTAGTGTCCTAAACTCTAATTCTGGCAGTACTTTTTGTTGGGATGATACAAAACGTCAAATGCAGCCGGATACTGAGACTACTCATTTGCATTCTGTGTACTGGCAGGTTTTGAGATAATGAAAGTCTGAAACAAACACATGACCAGTGCCAAAACCCTGAAAAATCTGAGACGACTAGACATTTCAGATGGCTAATTAATCAGTGCCCAAACCATAAATATGTACTGGATAAAAGCAGCATGAGAACTAAAAAAAAAGTAACACAGAAACTTCATTCATTCACAGAATAACAGATGGTTATTCAAGAACACGTATGCAATTGTGCAAGTTTGAGGTACTTTAGTGAGGCCAAAACTGCCTAAATACCTTGTACTGACTGATGGGGTACTTTTCCAACAGATACTCGTCACAGCCACAGACTTTCAGGATGTATTTGCCCTGATATTCTTGCACGCACATCTTTAGCTGCTCGGCTGACAGCAGCATGCTCCTTGTCTTCTTCCTGATGGCTTCGGCGATCACCTGCTCAGGTACGCAGTCGTGATTGATCTTAAGTGTGTACTTTTGCTTGTCGTTGTTGGGAGAGACAATCACCCAGATAACCACAATGATTTGACCTAGCACACAAATAGGAAGATTGGAGCGTTAACAGGAACAGCATTATTGAATTGATACCTTCAGGCATCAAGCATGTGAGAACAAACAATTAATCCCACATGGCAACTGAGTGTGTAAAAAAGAAAGGCTGAATGTTGAATACATCCCAATGAAGTTGTCAGGGAATTAATGTAATGGAGTTGTTGTTCATACATTCCTCCAAGCTAAGAGGAAACAGAGGGCAAAAGCAAAAACAAGCATCACATGCTTCATGACTACTACTACAACACAAGCCCATTCACATAAGAAAGAAAACAGAATTGCTGCAATACAAAACCTCCAGGAAAGACTCGACACTTTGAAGATTACTATTGGCTACAACCCATAAAGAAACATTCCATGTCATTTTCAACCCCAGAATCAATGTGCAGCATTTGTGACATGCTGTCGATTACCACAGCCAATAGTGTCGACTGGTCCTTCAGTGTGTATTAACAAAAGCACAATCAAAGCCTAGCAGGCAGTTGGGCAGCACAATTAATGAATGTACATGCAACATGCAAAAATATCACACTGTCTCGAAAGTACCTCTTCAATAATGTGCTAGCATAAGACTAGCATGGTAAATCACAATTTATATCAAATATAAAATTATTGATTATATTTCAAATATTTTAATTAATCTATATTTTCCTCAATTTCCTTTAATATTTTTTAAAAATGATATTTAATTATTTTATTTTAATGCATTTTAATTCACTATAAAATAAAGATAAAAATTATTTACGAAGACATTTTAAACCACGGGAATTAGGGACTTCCTTTTATATATCTGAGGAATGATGCAAAAGAAATTGCTAAATCGATATATTGATTTTTTTAATATATTGGTTCAAAATAAGTGAAGTTTAGATGAGTTTTGATGCTCACATACAAGTCATGACACAAACACGACACAATACTGGTCTAAAAAAACTAACTAAGCACTAAAAACACTGATTAATGTATACATTTCGTATTGTATATAAATATAATAACAGGAAGGGACCTAGAATCATAATGCACTGTTCTGCAGTTCTGCAATCTCTGCCCACAGAAATCACACTGGTAATGCATAAGCAGAAGTGCCTAGAAAAGTTCTCACTTCGAATGAACTAAGAACGTCATAGCTCAAGAAAGACTTTTTTTATCTATTGAAGAAAATTTTAATTTACATGGTCAAGCATCACTCAATATTCTGTAACTGACAACATGCCACAACTTGAAATAACCCACAACATTCCTATAAAAGTACAAGCCTACCTTTGTCTAATTTGCCATATATATGCTTTGGAAGCTCTGGTGAAGACTCCACGTTAGGAGGATAAACGTATAGCGCTCGACTGTGTGGCCCACTGGCATCTCGCATCTCTACTGAGTCTTTGCAGACATTAAGAATATTTCTCCTAAAATCCTGCACCTCAGGATCCTTCACTAAATCAAACTCGCACACCGGCATGCCGATGGCAAAACCTGAAACACACACACACACACACACAAAAAAAAAACACCATCTTAGAACAGCATCAGAAGAGAAGAGAGAAAAACCTTCTGAATCAAATGCACTATTATTTACAGTTTAGGGTCAGTAAAAATACAGTATTACAAATACAGTAAAACTGTAATATTGTGAATAGCATTACAATTTAAAACAACTAATAACTGTTTTTTTATATTAAAAAGTAATTTATTTCAGCATCATTACTTCAGTCTTCAGTGTCACATGATCCTTCAGAAATCGACTGTGTGGCCCACTGGCATCTCGCATCTCTACTGAGTCTTTGCAGACATTAAGAATATTTCTCCTAAAATCCTGCACCTCAGGATCCTTCACTAAATCAAACTCGCACACCGGCATGCCGATGGCAAAACCTGAAACACACACACACACACACACAAAAAAAAAACACCATCTTAGAACAGCATCAGAAGAGAAGAGAGAAAAACCTTCTGAATCAAATGCACTATTATTTAAAGTTTAGGGTCAGTAAAAATACAGTATTACAAATACAGTAAAACTGTAATATTGTGAATAGCATTACAATTTAAAACAACTAATAACTGTTTTTTTATATTAAAAAGTAATTTATTTCAGCATCATTACTTCAGTCTTCAGTGTCACATGATCCTTCAGAAATCATTCTAATATGCTGATTTGCTGCTCAAAAAACATTTCTTCTTACTATCAATTTTGCAAACAGCTGTGCTGCTTAATATTTTTGTGGAAATCATGATACATTTTTGTATTGTTTGATGAAAGGACAGTTCAAAAGAACAGCATTAATTTTAAATGTGCAATATTATAATTGTCTTTACTGTCATTTTGATCAATTTAATAAAAATGTTGCCAACTGTAAACTTTTCAATGGTAGTGCACATTTTTCAGAAATAGGGATTTAGGGAAATTTGTAAAAATCTGTCATCATTACTGATTTTAAATTCATGTGAAATGCTTTGAAGTTGTTTCAAGTGATGCATATATGCATATAGTAAATAAAGGAAAAACCTGCCCATGTGTGGTCTTACCGATTTCTCTGTTGAGGATTTTTTCCTCTCTGTTCCCTACAGGTTCTATGACCTTTAGGAAGGGCTGGAATAGCCGAAGGTCGCAAAGTCTTCTCGTCTCATCGTAGAACTCCTCACGCTCTGCCTCTTGCGTTACACTGACGAAAATATAGGAGGTCTCCTCCTGCAGCAGGTGGTGGAGGGGGTACTTCCTAGCCTCCTTAAACAGTTCATGTTTGATTGTGATGAGAGTGGCCTCCCGGAGGCACTCTAGTGTCAGGATCATGCCATTGGGCAGTAGACAGTCCACCAGAATCCTGGGGGGCATCAAATGGATGCCCCATAGTTCTCCCGAGGAGGGTCTTGGAGGCATGATGTAAAGTCCTCACAATCTTCAATAGGAAAAAAAAATCTCCAACCTCTGTTTCTCCTGAAGGGGAACAGGACAAATAAAGTATGTTTTGGCAACATGTCTGACATCGTGCACTGTTTTTAATAAACTCCACAGATAAGACAAAATGTTCAGCATTGCAAACTACACCTCAGATAAACAAGTCAGCATGTCCAACAAACAAATTAGGTCTTGAGAGACAAAGTCAGTAACAAACAGGAACACAGATCGCAAACAAGCAAAATAAACTTGAATGTAACAATGGTGATGCTACTCATTAACCTGTGTTATACTCTACCAGTTTGGGGTCTGTAAGATGTTTCCACAAACATATTAAGCAGCACAACTGTTTTCAACATTGAAAATAAATTTGAGCAGAATGATTTCTGAAGGATCATGTGAAACTGAAGACTGGAGTAATGATGCTTAAAATTCAGCTTCGTATCACAGGAATACATTACATTTCAAAATATATTACAACAAAAAAACTGTTTTAAACTGTAATAATATTTTTACAATATTACTGTTTTCACTGTATTTATTTATTTTTTTTTTTTTCAAAAAACATTTACAAATATCTTACCAACCCCAAACTTTTGAATGGTACCTAGAACACACACACACACACACACTAGTACTAAACCATGAAGACAACGGAGTCATTTAATGCGGTCACATCACTTACATCAGTCTTAATAAAAAAAACATGCTTACAGGAAGTTCAGTACAACCCAACATCACTGAGCAATGACAGAAATTTATCACTCTGTGAGAGAGGAGCGATATTTCCACACAACATAGAGCCAAAAACATTTGGCACTTCATACTGAAGTGGATGACTTGTTTTTCCTTACAAACATGTGCCAACAAAAAGACACCCTTATGCATCTCCTGGGTGTAAGGCTGCTGAAAGCGATTCACTCGTCTGACAAACAGCATCTTTCACCATGTTAATGTGTGATCTGAAATTATTGGATTTTAAAACTAGGCCATGTGAGATGAACACGTCAGATCTTTTGTCCTGACTATGCTCCTATGCAGTTCTTCCAGTTTATTCATGTAAAACACCATGCAAATGTTTATTACGGAGCTTTGTGAATCTTGGTACTGCCATGGTTGTAACCACTTCATGCTTTCACACTTTTTAGTGCTTATTTTTTATCTCTTCACAGTAGGGATATGCCGGTATCAAATTTTCATGTTGCGATTAATTGCTAATGCTTTTATTACAGTATACGGTATTATCACGATATTGAAGTTAAGTTAAAAAAAAAAAAGTGCTGTCATACAGTATAACATGTTTAATAACTTTTTTCTTATAACAAAAATAACTGAACATTTAAATGCAATAAAGCAATACAGAAAAATGTATAAAGTTAAAAGTTTTACACAGATTAAAGTGCAAAAGAACTATAAAGACCAATAGGTATCACTTTACAATAAGACCTCATTAGTTAACCTTAGTTAATGCATTAACACTCACAATGAGCAATAGCTACATTTGCGACAGAAGTTATTAATCTTTGTTTAAAAAAACACAAGTCTTAGTTCATGTTAGCTCATTAAACAACACAGCTGCAACTCTCAATTTTAACATCCTGTTATTAAATATTGGAATACCTAAGATTAATGAAAGTTCAGAAGAATTTTTCATTGGCAGTTTATGTTAACTAATGAATTAACTAATGTTAACTAATGAAGCCCTAATGTAAAGTGTGACCGAACAATAAAGAATCAAAACACTTTCAAACAATATCTAGGGCATGTTGTAGTCCAGATTAAAATGTAAAAAAAAGTTTGAAAATAAATAGCCTATTAAGTCTAAATATTTAAGTATTTGGCACTGTGATGAACATCATAGCAAATACACAAATCTGAATGACTGCTTAAATCATTTAAACACGATTCAGAAACAGAAAGTAGTGCAGCTGCTTTGTTTACAGGGTTTCCGGGGTAACGGCTGCATTTAAATGAATTATTATTATTATTATTATTATTATTATTATTATTATTATTATTATTATTATTATTATTATTTCTGCAGTTTAGCGCCATCTGCTGTCAGAGAGTGAAAGTGCGCTTTCATCCAGAGCGTCTCTCACATGTTCCGCCATGTGCTTCTCGTCCGCGCTTGTTTACATCAGAGTGCGCACGCGTCTTTCACGCAGCATACAGCGGTGTTGTGCATTTTGACCAGTTGATGGGAAAAGTATTCTTAAAATGCATTCAAAATTCGGAATAATTTGTAATATATAATTATTCACGGTATTTAGAAGTGCCCACGATAACAACATCGTGCATATTAATTACCGTGATATATCGCATTACCGAATACCTGCACAAGTCTACTTCACAGTAAAAAAAAGGAGAATAAAAAAACAGAAGAATCAATATTTTCATAAGATGTGGTATTTTTGCTTACCTTAGTGTGATGTTAGGGCCACTTGTAAAAGTAAATGTCCATCATAGTTCAGAACTCCATCTCATCTGCTTGATTTATAACTTCTCTTCAGATCCACTGAATTATACTGTGACAACAGCAAGAAGGACAAACATTCAGTGTCTAGTGGAAAAAGTGGACCAGCTCGCTCAGTTTAGCCAAAACAACTCGACCCCTACCCATGCCAACACTACCAACCACAACAAACCTCCACAGCAGTGTTTAGAGTGACAGAGATGGGAAGATAATAAGATTAAGAGGTTTATCATTCTTGCATATGAATAGACCAAGCCACAATGACAGCGAACCACTTGCTAAAATTAACTATTTATAGATACATAAGTCAAGTTTATTACAATAACTTAATGTTATATTCAAGTTAGTTTAAACCACTAGTCAAAACAAACACACCTGAATCATGACAGAGCAGAAACATGCACTATAATATGACTACAAACCGGCTTACTACTACACCGCTAAACAAGAGTTTCATAAACAAACAAACTGAAATTTATAATAAGAACTTCTTGCAGTATTTTAATTCATTAAAACACATATTATAAACGTAATATATCTTATTAAAGCAGAAACACATTTGGAAAGCTCATATACATGACATAATTAGCCAGCTAGCAATCCCAGACAAAACATACTAACTAAAAGAAAACTGCCATTTATATTTGTCAAAGAGTTTAAAAACTCCCAAATAAAAAGAAATATCAGTTGGCGTGTAACGAAGTCATTAAAGACGGTTTATTTCTTTAAACAATAAGATATTGATTCCTTTAGCCACCTAGCCGCTAGGCTAATCCGCTATAGCAAACCCGATAACTTTCAGATATAATATGCTGTAATATCTCGCCAAAGACGCTTCATTAGATTATACTCTGAAACGACACATATTTTTTAAAAGACCACCAGAGTTGTTATTCAAACAATGAATGAATAAACAAATATCTCACGTTTATGTGTATAGCTAATATGGGTATGTACCGACGAGTTGTTGTGAGGTAATCCGCTGTTGGTGTTCAGTCACTCGTTCAGGGCTGTAAATCCAGCGCGGGGCTTTGCTGGGCCTCTAGCCGCCCCGCTCTGACACGCACCGCCTCTCCATCATCACAGCAACAGCAGCAGCGGCGGCGGCGGATCGCGAGCAGTGTTTTCACACAAATCATTCATCACTGAGGGAGAAAGACGAAATACATGCTGTCCAAAACCCGATGGATTGGATAAAAATCGTCAGGAACGCTGTCACGATGGAATAAGGGAGGATCCTGTGAATAAATAAGCACCAAAGTGGCCGGATAGGTAAGTGGGAGGGTGACTGGCTGCTAAAGAGGGAGAGGGACAGGATGACAAACCCAGTGAACTCCTTTTTTCCAATCGATCATCCCACTGTGGTATAGGATAGCCATACGTTCAACAAACACGTGCTAAACAAGCGAAATAAGGTGTGAATCTTGTCAGGAACCCCTAGAAATCGTAAATATGATATTTTGTACCATCTTCGGACTGCAAATATATGCTTATAAGCTGCATATATACACGAAAATGTGTGCTTGATGCTACAGGCACACAAGAATTGCAATTGCATAAATAATAATGAATGTTGAATGTATTAAAGAATGGGAATGAATATAATTTTTTTTTAAATATTAAATTATTAATAAATTAGACTGCATACGCAATTTTCTTCATCGTTGTCTTTACAGACACACAGTTTGTTTTTATTTAATCCATACTAATTTAGATCTGGATAGTTGCATATTTAATAATAGATTTATAATTACAATAGATGGTTTGTTTATTGACAGTACTATGCTTTTATTTCTTTCCATAAGTGTAAAAATACAGAGAAATTATACTCTGTATTTTTATTATTATTATTATTATGAATGACTGACAAACTCAGTTAAAAGTCATGGTCAAGGACCTTGCCAAAACATACTTGAATAAAATTGTCACATACTTGCAAAAGTTTTCCCAATTAATTGTAAAATATGTCATCTCAATTTATTGTTGATTATTCCAATAAATATTTACTTTGTAGCTTGAACGTCGGAATTGATTTTTAAGGAGCATAAAGTAGCCTTGGAAATTAAGCCGAGACAAGTATTCTTATTCAGTACTACTCGCGGAAAGTACAACTGTATACACTACCTCAAGTAGACTACTTCACACACCGTTTGTCAAGTCACAGGCTCGCGCATCCTCTCTGCGCGTGCTGCTGAATCGTCAATCAGATTCTCACTTCGATAGGAGATGGACTGTACCAACTAGGCTGAGGGAGACGTTAATGCAAATTGCACTATATTTCCGACCACTGGAATTATGATTACGAATACGGTTTTCCAATACATGTATTATCATAATTCAAATCTCCCTCTGTCTCATTTATACAACATTTCCCACGTATTTCTAGTGTTTTTGAATCCGTATGCGATTGAAAACACCCCCCTGCTGCACGTTTGAAGCATACGACGCACGTCTAGCTGGAAGAAGTTGAGCACCAGAGAGAGCTTGGAAGGATGCAGGGAAGATGGCGATGAATGTAAAGAACAGGGATGCTTTTTATCCAAGTGCTGACTATTGCGATATCTACACCTCTCAGCCTGTAAACTATGGAGACTGCAGCCATTATTTCCCTCGGATGACAGGTAAGATAAGGCAATGTTTTCGAAATGATTTTCAGTGCATTGCGTTATAACTGATGCTCTGCATCAAATTTCCTTTGCACTGCAATGGCTTGAAATAGGAGTTTATTAGGGACCGATCTTTATTTTTAAATAATGGAAAGATTTATGAGAAGAAGGGCCTTGATGTCAGACTAACCACTGACAGTTTGAGAATGGAAATCCCTATCTGCATTGCCAAAGGACCATGGCACATCAAATGTTTTTTTCAAATTTCAAATCTCACTGAAATTCTTCAGGTACACCTTTTATATTTAATGCCACTCTGTTTCTATTATATGATGATATGTTGCTTAAGCTCTGCATGGATGATATGCGGTTGCATTAGATCAAGTAAAAAAAAATAATGCATACAAGCTTTTTAAATATATACCTTTTCACAGAGAGTGGACTAATAATACGTTTTTTTTTATTAAATGGAAAATTATGCAGAATAGAGTATGAGGCCAGTTGAGTGAGGTATCTGGTAGGTTCTGCACATGTTCATTGTCACATTTTAGTCTAGATTACATATGAAACCAATAAATATATGAAGGGACATTTAAGGTAATTGATGATTTTTGGCTAAACGTCCCAGTAAGAGTCCATAACATCACAATTTGCAGTCCTCAGAAAACACAAGGTTACTACTGTGGGTTTTATTTAAGAGGACTCCTTGGCAGTTGATTCATGTGACATCTAATTAAAAAGGCCATACGGGACATAAAAATGCTCTTTTTAAATTTATTTTACATGATAGCACTGTTTCTGCAAATCATGGATGAAGTAGACAGTGAGACACCGTACAGCTCTGATAAAAGTACTGAAATGCATCTGCCAAAACAGAAGGATGAAATGTGTAATCGTAATAAACAAAATGTGCACAGAGAGCAACCGTGCATGTAATGCATTTATTCTGCTCTCAATAATTGATGCTGTCAAAGAACAACTGTACAATGCACAAACAGCTTAGTAGTGTTTTGCAGCAGTGAGTGGTGTAAAACAACCTGGAGCATCAAGTGATAGTACTGCTTTACCTTCTCATGTGCCCTGCATACCTTGCATTATAGATGCCCATCGAGAACAATCCTCCCTAAATCTAAAAATCTTTGTTCCTTGTCCTGATGAAAGAGCAGATGTTTGATGTCGTGCTCCAACTAAACTTTGCATTGCTTCCAAAAAACAGTGGATTTAATCCGAATGGAGAGAGCAGGTATTAGTCCCTGACCTTGAATTGGGACTGTAGGTTCTACTTAGACCTATTTCTAGGCTTGTATTCTCTGATGACCAGGAGATATCAGGTTTGTTTTCAGGTCAAAAGAAGAGGAATATAAAAGGGTAGGCTACTGAATTTTTTGTAATAGTGTAAATGATTATGCAGAGACAACTACAAGTAAGACTGCAAGTTCATAAGTTATTCTTTTTTATAGCCAGACCAATTCATGACCAATGAAAAGCAACCACAGTCCAGTTTTCTAATGGAATAGTTCACCCAAAAATGAAAATGTGCTCTAAATTAACTTACTTTCAGACCATTAAAGATGAAGATTAGATTGTTTCTTCATTAATTTAGTATTATATCACTTGCCCACCAATGGATCTTCTGCAGTGAATGGGGAGTCGTCCTGTCTAAATCAGGAGAGAAATATGCACAGATCAAGCGCTGTTTATAACCCAAAACAGCTCTAAACAAATATGTGGGTGGACTTTCATGTGAGAGGACAACAGTGGATGGACTTTTTCATCGGAGGAAGCATCATTATGGATTAGGACTGGAATTTTGGCCAGAAGCTTGACATTTTAACATTAAAACATTTTACTTATGAATTTGTTTTTTACAAACACGCAGCTTTTCACTTCACAAGACTTTTATTGATGGACTGGAGTGGTGTGGATTATTGTGATGCATTTATCAGCTGATTCTGACGGCACCCATTCACTGCAGAGGATCATTTGGTGAGTTAATGAATTATAAATTGAATTATTCCAAAGCGGTTTCCTTGAAGAAACAAATATACATCATCTTCATCTATATCTTGACTGGCCAGAGAGTGAGTAAAATACCTCATAGCACAATAGAACACCTGAAATTTCTTTTTTAAATAATTGCACAGTTCTTCTGTTTGTTTAAAACGATCAGACTTTGACTTAACCAACAATTGTGACAATTTGGGGATGGGACTAACTTGACCAAACAACTGGGGATAAGGAGAGCATTTGAGACCTGATAGGAACAATTTTTATTGAAAATAAACATTTAAAATGGAAATACATTAACAGCTCCGTTTATGGATATAAACGTTGGGGTATTTAAGAATTCCAAGAAGGGCCTTCCAATGCTGCCACCGTCCAAGCAACCGGAAACAGAACCATTTGGCGCATTCTTATGTCTATTTTAGTCGGCTGAATCATTGTTGTCATGATCCCATCGGAACTAAACTGATACACTGGAAATATCACACAGCCACGAAACAGCTGACTCTCCAACCCCCCACTCGCTCAGCCTCAGATCTGCCGAAGCACCAAACATGCGCTGAGTTCAGGAGGCAGGAGTCAGGCCTAATCACATCTGCAGGAGGCTATACGGCAAAGATTCACCCTTTCACTCATATATCCGCTCTATTATTAAAATGAATCATTTGCAGTACTAATATGTGGCTTTTACATCTCTGTTTTATTTAGCAGAGGAGCTCTGTTATGTTTCACTTAAATATTTAGGAATGTAGATGTAAAAAAAACAATGTGGACAGCTCTGAAAATTTGGTTTTGAAGGAATGTGTTGGAAATGGTTTGAGTTCGTATTTAAATATCTGACTTTTTTTTTTCAGACTTTGGTATCGTGAAAACATTGAGATCTCTTCTGAAACACTAGAAGAGACATGTGAGAGTACTGGAGTCTTTTTCTCAGAAGAATCACCTAAGAAGCAGGAGACAAAAGCCTTTTGTTTTCTCTACATTTAATCTCACAGCTGTGAGAACAAATTGAGATATTAGCAAGATCTCATCCTTCATTCTTCACAGTTTCTCTGTTGGCCTCTATGGCTCCATGAAGAAACTTTTACACCCATGGAAACTTTCCACTTTCCACTTTCCGGTTCCCTTTTGGAGCCTATATTTTTAAAGGAGACCCATGTAATATAAGTCAATAAAGACAATGTGTAATATAAGTCTCAGGTGTCCCCAGAATGTGTCAGCTCAAAATACCCCACAGATAATTTATTATATCATTTTGAACATGCCTATTTTGAGTGGAAGCAGAAACATGCTGTTTTCATGCATGTCTCTCTGTGAGTACTAAACTAAACTAAACTAAACTTTAGTGTCTTATTGCGCTTAAACTGTCAAATACACACAAGTTTGTTAAAAACACACGAGTTACAAAAACAGTCGGTTATGTCTGTGAAGGTAAACAGCTGGGAAAGAAATTGCATGTTTATATCAGATCTGTGTGGCAGCAGCATAATATACAGTAAATAAATCAATAAATCACTGCTCTCTTGTCTCCTCTGAGGCTGGGACTCTAAATAGTGTTCTGTGCTCGTCAGTGCAGCCAAAGACAGAACAGTTAGCATGCTATGCTTGAACTTTCACCATTGCATCAGAACTGGTACACCGGTGTCGCTTGTGAAAACACAATGGCGGTGCCGTGGGTGAAAACTTGCAGATTAAGAGGCAATAATATTATAATAAGATCCCCTTTCTACGTCAAGAGGGGAGCAAAATCTCAGCAGCTCATTTTTTTTGCACTTGCAGAGAAAGGCTTACCAAAGAAAATTACTGGGTTGTTCTTTTTCATGTTTTCTGGGTTGGTAGATGCACCGGGGACCCGATTATTGCACTTAAACACAGAAAAAGTCAGATGATATGTCACCTTTAAGAGCCCAATGCATTTTCCTATTTAAAAACATAAGAGGCAGAGCTTTGGAACAAAAAATGCTAGAATGCATTCTGTGTGTAAGGCCCTTAAAAGTGTATTTACTCACTCTGACACCTAAATTAATTTTGCTTTCATTTGGCTTTCCAGGTCCAGATACCGTTCTAAAACCACCTCTTAGTTTGATATGTCAGCAGCCACCTCAGCCCTTCCGGGCCATGACCCCGACCCAGAACCTCGGTCCTCCACCGGTGATGATGTCGCCGGACCCCTTGCGGTTCCCACACTGCTCTCCTCTAGCCATAAAGCCGCCCCCTCACCTCCAGTTGCCGCCCAACCCACCCATCCCAGGGCCCCCCGTCCTCAGTCCCAAGCCCCCCGAAGAAGACGGTCAGGCAGTGGATGCTGACCAGGAAGCCACTCTGGAAGAGCTTTGCAAGCCTCTGTACTGTAAGCTTTGTAACGTCACTCTCAACTCTGCCCAGCAGGCTCAGGCACATTATCAGGTAATCTAAAACTCATGTTATGGTCCATGAGGTATGTAAATATGATAAGAGAATAGTGAATGATTTCACATTCTGTTTATGTCAACAAAGTGGTTTTGGACTGCACAATGCCTGATGACAACAAAATAATAGTTTGTCTTGATTGATACTGTATGTTTAGGAGATTTTACTTTTAGTTTTGGTTTCTTTCAGTTAGTTGTTTTTCTTGAGAGCCTGAGTACTGGTTTAAATCTTTGTTGCAACGAAGAAGAAAGCATGTAATCAAGTCTTGTTTTGTCTATAGGGGAAAAACCACAGTAAGAAGCTGCGCAATTTTTATGCTGGTAGCCAGCAGCCACCTCCAATTAGAATACCAGAGGTAGTAGAGCCTGTTTCCCAGCAACCCTTAGCAACTCCACCCACAGATTCTGCAAATGTGACTGCCAGCCAGGTACTTATGACTCTTATCTGGTGCATTTCTGTCCGAGCAAGTGTGGGTTTGTTTTTTTTCTACAGGCTGTCTGCAAATAGGGCTAGACGATATGTGTTTAATTATTTAAAATTTATTTGCAGTGATTTTTCTAGCAACATTGTGAATGCATGTCAATAGACTAGTTTAGCGATATTTCTTTGTCTTGCGTTATTCTTCATGTGCCACTTGTGGCATCAAACGTAATCGCAAACTATTGGAGTGTCCAACTAGCCTAAACTTCCCTAAGCACTTCCCCTCAGGGGAATCCCAGTCACCAACTAGGGAAGTTTATATGGACAGACCCTCAAGACCTCCGTTTTGACCGAGGAAGTGAATCTAATTCATATGTACACATCAGGCTGCTCCATAGACCACAATGCAACGTGATTGTGACAACATCGCAGATCATGTTTAATTTACCCCCACTCCAAACAACTCTTTGATATATATATATTTTTTAAATATTTGATACAACCCAAACACACCTGTATACATACAGAATGCTGCATTAAACAAATTCGTAAGGGAATTTTTTTTAATAATAAATCCGCTCCACAGTGAATTCCAAGTGATCATGGGCTAAGGTCGTTCCGGTTCAATCCATTGCAAGGGTTTCGCCAGTAGTGGGCACTAGTGCAACGTAAGCAATGATGTATATCCGAGTCAACGAGATGGGGGGGAAGTTAGCGAAGGAAGAAAAAAAACGACCTGGAATGCATTCATAATAACATAGGCGCAATCAATTAATTGAATTTTGGGCGCGGAACTACACTGTACCTGTTTTTGTGACCAATGGCAGATGAAGAGTTTTTGAAACTTAAGTTTTTGATTGTTCTTGTTGTTTTGTTGTAGTCACATCTTTAAAATAAACACCACAAAAATTACGTTAGAATTCGTAAATTTGATTATTTCCATGAATTTCAAACTGTCCATTTTGATGAACTGATTCAGCAATTAATTTGCATCATCTCTCAGAAAAATTTGGGATCTGTAAAATTTTTTCATGTTTTTGAAAGAAGTCTCTAATGCTCACCAAGGTTGTATTTGTTTGATTAAAATACAGTAAAACAGTGATATTGTGAAATATTATTTCAATTTAAAATAATTGTTTTCTATTTGAATATATTTTTTAAATGTAATTTATTCCTGTGATGCAAAGCTCAATTTTCAGCATCACTACTCTCATCCTTCAGAAACAATTCTAAAATGCTGATTTGGTGCTCAAGAAACATTTATTATTATCAATGTTCAAATCATTAATTTCTTTCAAAAAAAGAAAAAAGAAATGAAAAAAATCTAACTGAGCCCAAACTTTTGAATGGTTGTTTATATACACTGCTACATGTATTACATATCATCAAAAAGCTTAAAATGATCAAGATATTTTAGATATTGGTTGTTTTATCATCCAGCCCTATCTGGGAATATCTTTAAGTGCAGTTTGATCATGCAGTGTCACTCTGCAAGCATCCATTCACTGAGCTCGGTGTGATAGTAATCAGAGACGTCCCTGTAGACACACACCTTTCATCGCTCTACTCTTTCTAAAAGCTGTACTGTCATTGTCCCGTCTGCAGCCACTTTCTAAGGGCGCTAGCAGAGTCATACTGGCCACGGAAAATGACTACTGCAAGCTATGTGACGCTTCCTTCAGCTCCCCCGCTGTGGCCCAGGCACACTATCAGGGCAAGAACCACGCCAAAAGACTGCGGCTGGCCGAGGCACAGCAGAACGCCACGTCCTTGTGAGTCTGTCACACCCACGCGCTCCCAGATAAAACAGCCGTTAAAGGTGGGAAATCCTTCCGTGTTTGAGGGCGGTGTTTTTTTAATGAGACATCAGTTATGCAGTTTGCATAACTCATACACTCATATGAATTTCAGCCTCAAATCTTGACAACAAGGAAATCCACGTACACATTATGCATCAACTAGTAGGAAGTTTTGCATGGAGAAAGAAGTTTTTCCTGTTCGCTTTATCTTCAAGCAGTTTTTGCATTGATAAGTGAGGCACTCGTTTTAATGCCACTGTTGGGCTGTCCTGATAACAAACACAGGAAGATACATCCTATTGCACTCCAAACGTCTGATTGTATCTGAGAAAACATGACTATGGCTAGTTAAGCTACGTTTGAATCCCTCCCTCTGAGTAATTCAAAACAAAACAAATAAGCTTAATTATTGATAAAAATTAGACAAAAAGTACCAATATCATTGTTCTAGGTACTGCAGACTATAAGCAGTAGGGCTGGATGAAAATTTATGACATCCACAGTGATTTTGCTGGAGATATATTTATTCTTGAATATCTTAGAGATGGAAATGCTTGCTTTTTATTTGACCACTAAAAATGTTTTAGAATATTTTTATGTGAGTGTGTCATTAAATTAAAATATACCTTAATTTAGATATTTTATTATTCTTTATAATATATATTTGTCATTTGAATAATTTCTTGATCTGTTCTTGCTTTGTTACTTGCAAGCATGAGAGTGTTTTAATATTGATTTTAAATTTACATTTTAAAAAACTTAGCAAGTTTGATTCCTTTCCATAAATCAGTTCAAACTGTGCATTTGCATCATCATTTAAATGTTCACAGAAGTTTTTGTATAGCATTTTTCGATTTATTCATTTTTTAAAATTTGTAGAAAATATTTTTACAGGTAAATATTGCTATTTTCCAGCAATATTGTTATATTGCATTGTTATATTTGAATGAATGAGGCACTTATTTGTGGATATACATGTAATTTGTCCATATATTCAAATATTTTAGTAAATATTTTTTGTAGGTTTTGCAGCAGTATTCTCAAATTGTATTGTTATATTTGAGAATATACATGAAAACGATTCCTAATTCTTCTTTGTGTTCCTTAAATAAAATATTCTATAATATTGTGAAATATTATTACAAATTATAATAACTATTTTTTTTATTTATTTAATATAATACTGTGAATACTTGATTATTCTGGCTTAGATGATTTCACTTAAATATTTTGATTCATCTCAGAAACAAATGTTTATATAAGAAATTACATAATAGCAATTACATAAATATAAAGGCATATAATATCATCAAAAGGCTGAAACATATAAGACATATTTCTTAGCCATACTAAGTGGTAAATCATCTTTTCTTATCACGTGTTTTCCAGAGACTTGTCCAACACTCAGAGACGGCCACGGAAAGAAGGATACGAGTACCAATTAATGAAGAACCGTAGGGCTCATATCAATACTGCCATGCCAGGTACTCTGTCTACAGATTGATCTCAACCGATAGTTTAGGAGAGACAGATTTTTGCCATCATGTTGATCTTGTCCTGAGACTATCCCTCGGGTTCTGTTTTCTGCCCAGTGGTCCAGGCTGTGGTGCAAAACCTCCATTTTTGATCAGTTATTTGGCAGCAGAGCGCTTGGCAGCTGCACGTGTTAGTTTGCCAGCCTGTGCTAATGTAGCTCAATGTGCTAGTCTCACTAAATGCAGGCCAGACGCCAAGGCTTTGATCTATGTAAGCCGATACTCCACCCCACGTCAGCCCGGGCTCACGAACGTCACCCACACGATGGCAGATCTCAGTCACACACATGCCCCCATTGCACCGCGCTCCTGTCCTCACATACGCACAAAAACACACGCTATTGCATTCTATAAGTGAAGCCGTTAGCTTTGCATGTGATATTATTTTATCAACTGGAAAAATAACTAAATTAATGCTTTTTCAAAATAATATGTCTGTTAGTTAAAAATGCTTTTTAGACTCTAACTTTCAAATGTGCATTTGCTAAACAAGTGTATCGCTCTACACTGAGATGCACTGATGTTTCCCTCGGGTGAGGGTCATCTGCTCTTATAATGTGCAGCAGAATATACACATGATGAGCCACAAAGTGTGTGTGCCAGAGTTGAAAAAATAAATGAGCTTAAATATATAAATTAAGTAATATACATTTCTATCGGTGGTACTTGGAGTTACATAAACTTCTTAAGACGTACTTAAATTGAAATTATAATTATAATTTGCATCTAGCTTACTTCAGTTCAGTTTAAATTCAGGAAGTGAACTGGAGTTTAAAAAGCATCTTCAGTTCAGTTCTGAATTATGCATGTATTAATTAAGTATGGTGATTTTCCAACCTAATAGGTTTTGTATGATTGAAACATGCTTGGTTTTTTTATTTATTCTTCCAAAAAGCTTGCAATCCAAATTGTCTGTACACTGATTTGCCTTAAAAAAAAAAAAAAGAAGAAGAATATGAAAATTGGGGATAAAATCATGCAGTGTGAACCTGGTATAAATGCATCTTTGCTGAATAGAAGTATTAACTTCTTCTAAAAAACAAAATAATAATAATAATGAATTTTTTTGGTGAAAATTAGCACATAAACCCCAGTCAGCGTGACTTTGCATTTCAACGTGTATTTCATCACCTTGCAATATCTGCTTAGTCATGTAGCCATTTATTTGAAGTTTCATTCATTCACACGACCTGACATGTTTCCTGTGCTGTTTCAGGCCCTTACTACAACCCACGGCCGAGGCAGCGTATCCCACGAGACCTTGCGATGTGCGTCACACCCAGCGGGCAGTTCTATTGCTCGATGTGTAACTCGGGTGCCAGTGAGGAAGCGGAGTTTCGCCTGCACCTGGAGAGCAAGCAGCATAAAAGCAGAGTGTCCGAGCAACGCTACCGTAGCGAGATGGAGAATCTGGGATACACTTAAGAAGCAGCCGAAGTGATCAGTGATTCCCAGATCCTCAAGAAATAATCTTGCAATTCTTGAAGTAGCCACTTTTGTTTTAAAACGAATGACGTTTGTAATTGTGCTATTCTAGAAGTACTTTATGAGCTAAAATTCGCACACACTGAAAAAGTTTCTTTTGTGCCAGACAGACCATTAACTGGTGGCATGGACGTTTTAGGAAACTTTATTTAAGGGATATATAAGAGATATCTAACAGAACGTTTCAAACGCTCATAAGCACAGATTTAGGATCAACTGGCAAATAATTATAATTCATAATTAACGTGAAAGTACTAAATTCTTATCCTAAATCATCTTATGAGCAAGTACACAAATATTAGAATATACTGCTCTGGATTATACTTTCAGTATAATACAAAACAATACTTTCAGTATTTATGTATATGTCTAGCATTTTATTTAATTCTAATGTCTAACATCACCTCTAACGTGCTTTGGAGAGGCAATAAGTGTAAGTATTTTTTTCTCAGCTGTTTTTGCGTGAAGTTGATGCCTCAAAAAGGGACAAATCTAGCAGCAATCAGTTTCCTAAACAAGCAGAAGTGGCAATCCTACTCACTCTGAGCCGTAGATTCACTGTGTTTCTTCAGGAGCTACAGAACGCACGCCGCCGTTCTGCCGATCAGATTAGAGACTGCATTCCCAGGAGAATCCAAAGCGTGCCTGCTGAATGTACTATGAAAGCGATGACAATAGATCTACGTCCGTCTGGCTTTGCACATGTTTACTAGAGGTAGTGGGAGATTTGGTCTATTTCGGGGTGTACATCTGATATTGTTAACCAGCATGCGAAATTATTTGGGTGATGTTGATTTTCATCTTGGATTATCCCCAGAGAATCTCTCCCCACACTAAAGGGAGAAATGGAAAACATGGCTATTTTTAATAAGGTCCGTGCCGCCCATGCCCCCTACCTCAGTCACAACCCTCTGACACGTTAACCTACCAAAGCTTATCTGAGAAAAGCTTATCTATTTTAATATTTTATCTCCAATATTTACTGAGGAAACCATGACCAGTTCATTCAGGATGAAAATTTTCTGAAATTTGACTCAATTGTAGATGAATTTGTGTTTTCATCAGAACAGATTTGGAGAAATTTAGCATGCCATCACTTGCTCACCAGTGGGTCCTCTGCAGTGAATGGGTGCCTTCAGAATGAGAGTCCAAACAGCTGATAAAAACATCACAATAATCCACAAGTAATCCACATGACTCCAGTCCATCAGTTAATGTCTTGTGAAGTGAAAAGCTGCATGCTTGTAAGAAATAAACCCATCATTAAGGAATTTTAACTTAAAACCA
Organism: Sinocyclocheilus rhinocerous; assembly: GCF_001515625.1. Lineage (NCBI taxonomy): Eukaryota > Metazoa > Chordata > Actinopteri > Cypriniformes > Cyprinidae > Sinocyclocheilus > Sinocyclocheilus rhinocerous. The sequence goes on along the minus strand of NW_015653460.1, from coordinate 1,071,760 downwards.
TCGCTTCTGGCCAAAATATGAGTCCATAATAACGTTTCCTACAATGAAAAAATCCATCCCCTGTTGCCCTGTCACATCAAAATCTAATTTTACATCTGTAATGTGTTCCGTTTTTGCTTGTAAACGGTGCTTGATCTGTGCATATTTCTCAGACAAGACCACTTTTTTCATTAGAGAAAGCAATATTATGGATAGAGGCTCATATTTAGCTGTAAATTAAGTTTAAAATATTTTAATAATGGATTTGTTTGTTACAAACGCACAGCTTTTCACTTCACTAAATGTTAATCGATGGACTGGAGTGGTGTGGATTACTTGTGAATTATTGTGATGTTTGTTTGGACTCTCATTCTGACGGCACCCATTCACTCCAAAGGATCCATTAGTGAGGAAGTGATGCAATGCTACATTTCTCCAAATTTATTCAGAAGAAGAAACAAACTCATCTATATCTTACATGTCCTGAGAGTGAGTAAATTTTCAGCCAATTTCAATTTCTAGGTGAACTATTTCTTTAAGCAGTTACATTGGGACAAGTAGGAGCTGTTCAAAATTTTAGATGCTTTATGTTGTTTGTTCACGGCTGCATGATTTTACGCATAAACATCACCCTTCCCCGATTTTATCACTTAAAATGCTATAAATATTTTATATAAGACATTTACAATATTATGAACAGAAGAAGTGACCCAGTTTTACTCTGTCTGTTTGTTTTGTTGCTCTCAATAACTCCTTAAATAAGCTATAAAACCGCTCTTCAGAGTTGCAGTCCATCGTCACTAAATGTTTGGAATTGTAATTCTTTTCTGATTTAGTATTATTTCTGCATGAGATTATTGCTGCTTGTTCATATTAAGAGGTTGATTGCGCTGCAAGAAAAGGACCATTGCAGAACTGAATTGAAAAGACAGTATTGTAATAAGTCAAGTCATGCTATATATTATTACACAGGCATCTATGTTCATTCAAATCAAATGTTTACAGTGGGAATCATCACAAAGGACTTAAGGGAGCACTTGACGGACTAATGGACTCAGTGGAGCGGTAAAGTCATCTTAAATGTGCCTCTGAGCCTACTCAACTGTGATGTTGAACATTTCATGTTGTTCTGCTTTGAATATGTTTCCAGTAGGAGGGACTTACAGTCTGGCGTAACAAATAATGTTTTGCGTATTCAAATACTGACCATTTATGTCAAGCTCTTTTTATATAAATGTGGTGAGATGTTTCATATGTATATATTGATAGAAATTTTAAAAAGATGACTTTGCATTTTAAACATGTTAAATGTTAATCTAACATGTTCATAGTGCAGAATATTCCATAAAATGCACCACTGATCATCTGTTTGATGATTTGATGGTAGAAATAATTTGTGGTTTTGCCACTTGCAGTGGACAAATACAGCAGAAAGGCAAGAGGAATGATTAGAGAGAGGGAATGGGATCAGAACATGTTGCAGGCCGGACTAGAACCTGCATTATCCCGCATGAGCACTACAGCTATAAAAAAAATAACTGTGGTGGTGTTTTCTACTGGTAGCCATTGTATTTGCTCCCAGAGGTTCACCAGAGGCAAGCCATATCCTGTTTTGTGCAGTCAGGAAGTTGTGACCCTATCTGGAAACAGACCTTCCCAAAGGATGCCAGCAGGGACACTAGGATCTCCCCCCAAGGGAAAATACCAGTAGTTTACTCCCTTCAAGCCAATCACGATTTTTCCCATCAATAAATACCTCTGTTTTAATTTACACTGAGAGTCGTATTTCACAAATGTTTTCTAAAGGATTAGCAGAAGCATTTTATTTTGAGGTACATCGAAATAAAATCTAGCTGTAGTGCCTTTTGAAGACATGTTCTTGTATAATGGTTGCCTTTTCAGGTCTGAGTGCAATACAGACGATGTGATATTTATCTGACTTCTTCCTTTTTCCCCATTAAACAGTGGTTCAGTGTCTTGAATGTACAGTACAGATGAAAGAACATTTTAACTTTATTGTAAAGAGCCCTGGAACTCAAATTTTGAATGCAAAATAATGTATTAATAAATTTTATTTAAAAAAACAGGTCTTTCAATACTTGGCATACAGCATACTGGGTGTGTTTGTAATATATCCTTCCGGGATCAAGAAGTATTAATTAAATTTTTCTGTCTCTTTCTCATGGACATTTTAGTTCATTCCCTGGCTCGATATGCAACCATGAAACTGGCTTTATATTAGAGATGCACTGATTGCAATTTTCCTGGCCAATTAAGATTTCCGATTTTTTATAAGTGTGACCTGCCGATAACGATTTTTGCCGATTCTGATTTTCTTTCTAAGAACTATAATTGACGGCATATACAAATAAAACAAAAACTCTCAAAATAAAGTGCTCTGTGATTGGAAAGATGTAGAAAAATTAACTGAAAATGAGTTGCTGTAGATAAAACAGTTGTCATTTCCCACTATGTTTATAATCCCCCCCAACCTTATTACATGTGTGATTGTTCACATCAAATACTTACATTGTTTCAATTAATTCAGTTAAAATAATAAGAAACTGTAGAGTTGTTACCATTCAGATTAATTCAAACTCCATCTTTCCACTGCAGAGGAAACAGAAGCTGCATCTGAAGTGGCATTAGATGTATTTACACAGACTGAGGTGCCAAAAATTCATTTACACTGCAAAATTTCAAAGCATAAATAATTTTATAAGATTAATGTTTTAAATAATTTTTGAACATACAAATAAGAAATGTTGGGAAAATGCAATGATACTTTAAATATGAAACCAAACCACCAGTAGGTGGCGGCAAAAGACTATTTCATTGAGTGAGTCATTTAGTCATTCATTCAACTGATTCGTTCAAACGGCTGATTCATTCAGAAACGAGGCAAGTGACTCTTTATGAATGGGTTACATTGCGAATGGGAATCATTGACTCGTTTCGTTCAAAAACGTGGATTGATTCACTAAAACACTGAAACACCGCTGTGTTGCTCGGAGACACACAGCAGTTCTGCTGTGGCTTTGATTGGAACAATTTCGTTTGCAAAATTGAGCAAACAGTCAATATTGTGTCTAAAATGTAAATCACTTAATTGTAACTTCTTGTTTATTGAACTACTATTGTATAAAATCAGTGTCACATTGAAATCGTGATGATATTCGGGGAAACATATATATATGTGTGTATTTTAACATAATTCCATATAATAATAATAATAATAATAGTTTTATCATCATCCTTATTAATAATGTCATTATATTATTGGCAAGTTTTTCAATCTAAGTCATTCCAAAATTAATATTTTTATTATTATTACTCAAATATTTTTAATTCCTTTATATATTTTGTAAACATACTTTTGAAGAATTTTAAAGAATCTTACATTGATTACATTGCTAGAATGTTTAGCATTAATGCAACCGACAGCAATGATGTCACTGTAATATTTGCATAATTACAATCTGTCTCTATTATATATATATATATATATATTTGCATACTGAATTGTAATTTGCATTTTTTTCTCTTGTATCCTTTTAACCATATAGATTTTAAAAATTTAAAGACATTTAAAATGTGTGGCATTTCATTTATGCAGAAATGCACAACCCAAATCCAATCTTTTAAACTACTAGGCTATTTTATTTTACAACTACTATATTACTTACAGCTTAGTATTTAATATGCAAATCTAGTCATGACTCATGAACACAACATGGTTTCTCCCCTCGAATAATGACATTCTTACGTGCTCTGTTTGCTCACCCCATACCCTCACTCCATAAAGTCTGTGGGACTGCAGTCATGCTGAAATGAGTGGGATGCATTGTACAGGGCTAAGTCAACTGACAAACTTGTGTCCTGTGTTTTTATGGTGTGCATGGCTGAGGCCCTGCGGGATAAGTGACAGCTGGAACAGGGAACAGTAAGGCTGGGAATTCCAGTGGCATCAGCTGAGATGAACAGATGTGAAGGGCTCTGATTCTAATAAAAGTGTTTTTCTTCCTAATCACTGTTGTGTTAAAGCTGGTGTGCATCATTTTTTTTATTGTTAAAATAATTTCTATTCAAACTTAATATAAAGAGACAAATGTGTCTTGGTGACCATAAAAGACTTCTTTAAAAAAACTTTTTTTTAAAATTATATCGACCTTTTGAATGGTAGTTGTTGCTTTTAGTTCTGATTTCTTATATCAGCTGTAGGACCCTCATCCTGTCTGCTATGAGATACATGATTTCCTAACCAATAGGAAACTGTGTATATTCTCTCTCATGATCTGTTAACAGTCCACATGGAGAGGAAATAGGCCTGTGTGTGCAGTCGACGACTTGGAGCTAAAAAACACAAACAATTGTGGAGATGCTTATTGATTTCAGGAAGAAGAAAGAAGAACGCCCATCTCCTTCCTCTGTTTCACCATCAGCACACAACGAACAGAAATATCACAACAATTATGCAAAAGGTATTGCTTTGAAACGTGTCCTATAATAACAAACATATTTAATTTCTACTTTATCTAAAAATACAAATAGATCAAATCAATCTTAAATGAATGTTCCTTAACATTAACCATGTGCCTAAAAGATTAAGACTGTATTAATGATTAAAAGATGATGATGATGATGATGATGATAATAATAATAATACATAAGCCAGGGGTTGTTCATCTTTTAAAGGTGACATATCATGAAAATCTGACTTTTCCAGGTTTTAAGTGCTATAATCAGGTCCCCAGTGCATCTACCAACCAAGGAAGCGTGAAAAAGATTAACCCAGTAACTTTGTTTTGGGAAGCCTTTTTCTGCAAGTGTCTGAGAAAACCAGTTTATCAGATTTCGCTCCCTTGGTGACTTGGCAAAGGGATCTCATTATAATATTACCGCCCCTTAATCTGTAA
>NW_015653460.1:1066125-1066589 GCF_001515625.1 Sinocyclocheilus rhinocerous | reverse complement strand
AGCCTCAGAGGAGATAAGGGATCAGTGGATTTATTGATTTATTTACTGTATATTGCTGCTGCCACACAGATTTCCCAGTTGTTTACCTTCATAGACATAACCACTGTTTTTGTAACTCGTGTGAGTTTTTAACGTAAACTTGTGTGTGAATGAGAACTTAGTTTAGTACTCACATGCTGTGTGGTGGCCGCTTTCTGTCCGTGTGCTTCGGATGTGTGCACTCAGAAAACAGTATATCAGAAGTTTAAACTCATATGTTTTAAATCGCATGATTTCAGCGCGATAAACATGATAATCAGAACCAAAACAGAAGTTTTTTTTAGCAGGTACAAGCTGTAATGGCGTAGCTCTATTCTGGAAAAGGGGGTGGGGAGCAGCAGCTCATTTGCATTTAAAGAGACAGGCCCGAAAAACAGCTTAGTTTCTGCTTCCACTCAAAATAGGCATTTTCAAAATGATATAAT
>NW_015653460.1:1061843-1065736 GCF_001515625.1 Sinocyclocheilus rhinocerous | reverse complement strand
GAGTGCGTCTGATTTCGCTCCCTTGGTGACGTGGCAAAGGGATCTCATTATAATATTACCGCCCCTTAATCTGTAAATTTCCACCCAAGGCACCGTCATTTTGATTTCGCAAGCGACAACGGTGTACCAGTTCTAATGCCATGCCGAAAGTTTCAGCAAAACATGCTAACTGTTCGGCCTTTGGCTGCACAGACGAACACAGAACACTATTTCGAGTCCCAGCCTCAGAGGAGATAAGGGATCAGTGGATTTATTGGAGACTTATTACATATTGTAAAAAGGGGCATTATATGTCTCCTTTAAATGCCACAGACCCGCAAATATGCTCATCCTCATGCGAAGGCAGCTACATATTTTTAAATATACAGACCCAATTTATACTGACAAGTAAATATTATAATGATGTGTAAACTATTATTTGGATTTTTTTTAACTTGCTATAGTACTGTAGTGTTAAATGTATTGTTTATTTATTTATTTGTATTATTTATTTTATATTTTTATACTGTTTTCTTTAAACATTTTCACTAACCCTCTATTTTAGTTTCACGTAAGTCAATATTTTTATTGCTCATTTATTTTTATCAGATTTTTATCATTTATTTTTATATTTTTACACCCTTTTCTTTAAACGTTTCCACTGCTCCCGTATCACTCCCTTGTTCTGTATTTATTTTTTTATTTTTTTATTTTTTTATTATTATTTAGGCTATTTGAATACATTTATCATTTGTTTGTTTTTACATTTTTTTTACCCTGTTTTTCTCTACACATTTCTACTGATCCTCTAGCACTGTGGCCCTCTTCCTAAATCTCAAACACACCAAAACAAACACAAAAGTAATTTACTGCGGACACATCTCTTATGACAGCAGTCTTAATAAGAAAACATGCGGTCATACAGCAGCTTACAGGAAGAGCAGTGCAGCCCAGCATCTGAGTCACAGACTAACAATATCCTTTGAGATGGTATATGGCAAAAAAAAAAAAATCCGAATCATTCAAAACCTTCATTAAAATCACTGTGCTGTTACTGTAGCAGTGCCACACAAAATATTACAACATATAGCTAAAATCACCACAAAAGGTTTATTCAAGGAGGAGATACAATTCAAACACGGTTTGTATTTTCAACAGTTCCAAAAATTTTTCCAATGATGCTGCTGTAGCTGTACAATATTTGTCTCTTTGTTACGTCAACATGGTGTATGAAAATGATTTGGTTACACAGACAGTCTATTCAATGAATTCAAATCTGTGACTATTTACTATATCGATGCACTACTACATCAAAACATATCTTTATTTATTTAGTGTGATACTGGCACCAAAATGGTCATAACAATACTACTAGTCATACTCCAGAAAATCTCATTTAAATAGTCGAGATCTGTTTTAAATGCACATTATATACCACAGCACTCTTTGGACATGGTTTGAGGCAACAATTCAGTCATGTTTTACTGGACATTACAGATAACATTGGAAAAAACCTGTGATTTTGAAAAATAACTTAATTTCTGCTTTTTTTTTTTTAACTGGTACTGGCAAACTTGTTTTAAACAGCGCACACACACACACACACGTGTGTAAAACAATAAATCAGCATGGAGGTCAAAGGTCATGGGACCAAAGGTGAGGTGATATGATTTTAAAAATCTGATATGATTAGCTCAATATCTCCATCCTGATACTAACCTTTGACTTCAGGTCAAAGTCCATTGACATAAATCACATTACTGCCCTTTCTCGCAGTAATATCATCTTGTTTTTCTGTCATATTCATGTTACATCATTTATGGTTTGCAAATTTTGCAGTGTGGTGCCGTTATGTTTTACAAGCTGTTCTGTCTTTGTTCTTCAGTGACAGACAGTATTGTGGGTGAATGTAAAGAGAGACAGGATTTCACTATTCAAATACATTTTATTAGCATCGCAAATGGGCATTACAGTAGAGATTTCTCCTCCTTCTTAGTTACCAGAAGAAGAGTGTTATACATCATAACATTCCTTAGTGTTTAAAAAAAAAAAACTGAAAAGTTTACTATAAATTGGTGTAAAAAAAATCTAAAATTACCTACAATTTCTTTCCAAGATAAGGTTCTGCTTCATCAAAATTTGACCATTGTTATATACATACTACACATTCTATGAAGTGATGAATCATTAAGAAATAATGTCAAATTAACCAGCCAAAACCCAATCAAATTTACATATGCATTAACTTGTGCACCATAAATAAATATCACATGCTACTGGAGTGACTGGTGTTTTCATAGCAGCAGTTACATTCATGTGCAGCAGGAACTGAAAAACATCAGTGCGCATTTATGATAAAGTGCAATTTAGTATTGGCACGTCATCAATGAACACAGGAACACATAGTGAATTAGTTCATAAAAAAAAAAAAAAGTGAATTCCGTACATACAGAGTTCTTCACTTCGGAGCTGTAAATCAAAATGCATTTACTGGGCGGTAAAAAATTTCCCCTGATTTTAGGAAATACAGTAGATGCATTTAGGAATGTAAGAATGTCTACATTCCTAAGAAAGGGGAATGGGATAATGGTGTGTGAGAAAGAGAGGGACGGGGAACTGTCAGTGATGATCTGGCACTGTTAACAAAGCCTCTTCCGGCAGCCGTGACACATCTATGTTCTGTTTGAAGCAAACACAGGGAATGACGTCACACATTAACAGATGAGGTACGTAGGTGACGACGATGTAACAGAATATCATTTTGTTAAAAAAAAAAGTGAATCGAATCGAATCGTGAGTTGAGTGAATAGTTACATCCCTAAACAGAACCGTGAAAAACTTGCATCAGTTCACACGCGTATCAAGATGACAACAAGACCGAAACGATGAGTGGTTACACTTTATTTTAAGGTGCCATTGTTACAGTGTAATTATTCATTTAAGTACTGAGTAATATTAATTAATTACACGTACAGTACTTACTATATGGTTAGGGTTAGGATTTGGCTTAGGGTTACTTGCATGTAATTATGCATAATTTATTGTTATTATAATAGTAAGTACATGTAACGTGTAACAAGGACACCTTAAAATAAAGTGTTATCCAATGAGCTTTTGCTTATAACTCACATCATAGACAGGACCATTGCTGGGTAGATTATTTATAAATTGTATAAATATACAAATGACATGACGAAAATTGTAATTAGAAACAAACAACAATTACATTACACATTTTACACAATATAATCAGACTACTTTTAGATTACTTTTGACCTAACTTGTTTATGACGTCAATTTGAATAGGATAATCTTGTACTATATTGATATAAAAATACAAAAAGAAAGAAAATATATTCAATTTTTTCTATTTTAAACATTACAATACATCAGGGTTTCCCAAAATGTGGTTTGCGAAGAAACTGCAGAGGGTTTGTAAGGTAATAATGCTAATAATTATTAAATCATAAAAATGTAGTTTTATTTTTTTAAATGAAACATTTTTATTAAAAAAGATTATTTAGGGGAAATCAAAAAATATTCATTATTATTGTGTGCCATTGGGTGAATAATATGTAATCATGTATTCAAACATTATATTACGTAAACATAATATAATCTACAATCAATTTTTGAAATCTGATTTTGTAATCCAGATTATATATAATCAGTTTTATACATGTTTAAAAATGACAAAAATACACATTAAATTACTAGATAATTATGTAATTATATATACACATCATAATTACTAAAAATACTATTAACAGACTATATATATATATACATATATATATATATATACAGTGGGGAAAATAATTATTTGATCCCCTGCTGATTTTGTAAGTTTGACCACTTACAAAAAAATTAAGGGTCTATAATTTTTATGGTAGGTTTATTTTAACGGATAGAGA
>NW_015653460.1:1043916-1061426 GCF_001515625.1 Sinocyclocheilus rhinocerous | reverse complement strand
AGGCTTAGGAGAAAGTGCGGTTGTCACATGAGAAGAAAATTGAACTCTTTGGCATCAACTCGACTTGCTGTGTTTGGAGGGAGAGAAATGCTGACTATGACCCCAAGAACACCATCCCTACAGTCAAGCATGGAGGTGGAAACATTATGCTTTGGGACTGTTTCTCTGCTATGGGTACAGGATGACTTCACCGCATTGAAGGACCGATGGACAGGGCCATGCACCGTAAAATTCTGGATGAGAACCTTCTTCCCTCAGCCAGAACACTGAAGATGGGGTCATGGATGGGTCTTCCAGCAGGACAATTACCAAAAATACCGTCAAGGCAACAAAGGAGTGGCTCAAAAAGAAGCACATTAAGGTCATGGAGTGGCCTAGCCAGTCCCCAGACCTTAATTCTATAGAAAATCTGTGGAGTGAGCTGAAACTTTGAGTTGCCAAGAAACCTTAAGGATTTAGAGAGAATCTTTAAAGAGGAGTGGAACAAAATCCCTCCTGAGATGTGTGCAAACCTGGTGACCAACTACAAGACACGTCCTACCTCTGTGCTTGCCAACAAGAGTTTCTCCACCAAGTTTTGCTTGGGGATCAAATACTTATTTGACTCACTGAAATGCAAATCAATTTATAACCTTTGAACAGTGCTTTATTTTCTGGATTTTTTGCTTGATATTCTCTCTATCCGTTAAAATAAACCTACCATAAAAATTATAGACCCTTCATTTCTTTGTAAGTGGGCAAACTTACAAAATCAGTAGGGGATCAAATAATTATTTTCCCCACTGTATATATGGGTGTGTGTGTATATTCAAATTGTTAATAAAACCTAAATAGTATCTCAGTAATAATAAAATGACATGCTACAGTACATCCTAATAATGCTAGTAGGTAAAATCATCAGTGAACTTTCATGTGACAGCTGAGGCTCAGGAGACCTTAAAGCTTAATCACTTTATTATACAGAAGAGCTCTCAAGCATAACTACAGACTGACTGCACACTTTCCCTTAAAAGAAAACAGGTGGAGAGGCTTTTTAACCACTGAACTGACTGACATGCTCAGTGGCTGTGTGTTTGTGAGTCTTACCGATGGTCTGTCTCTGTGTGTATTCACAGCATCCACGTTCAAACAGACTGACTCCACCTTACAACCTGAAGACTCAGAATGATTCACAATCAAGACCGGAATAGCGTCATTTAAAGAATAATGTCCAGGTTAGTTCAGAAAGGGTGTCTTACCATAGGCCATCGGTGTTAACTTCAATACTGTGTGTAGAGGGCATTTCAGGTAAGGCAGTTCCTCTGCAGGAAATTACAAAACACACCAAACAAGTAGACTTTAGATTAGATTTTAAATGCGTTAATCATCAGTGCACTTCAGTGCAAGTGAACTGTGATTTAAAAAGAGGCAAGCTCTTCATGGGTGGTGTCATGGTGGTTATTACCTGCAGTCTTGTCCAGAAAGTAGGCCAGCAGGCATCTCATGACCGCTTGATGACAGATGACCAGAACGTTCTCCTGCCGCTCTAACTCCATGATCACCGGCTCCAGCCGCTGGACCAAGTCTTCATAAGACTGCGAGGAGAATACTCGATTACAACACTGTTCCATTTGCTATATAATGATCACATCACAAAAGGGGCTGGATAAAATCAGCAGCTGGCATGAAACGTCAAGTGATACTACACTGAATATTTGTACTTTGAAAAGTTCATTTGTCACACAACAGAACTCTTGAAGTGAACTGCAGAAAAGCTAGGAGGTGATTAAAATAGTGAAAATATACAATCATTACACATAAAATATATAATTATAAAAATAGAAACACAGAGAATAAAAATGGAATAAAATAAATGTTGAACTGGAAATGTAAAATGTTGCATTGGCAAAAAAACTGAAATAAAATAAATGCAAAATAAATAGAAATAAAATAAAATAAATGCAAAATAAAGCGGAAGTACTAAATTTACTAAAATTAAGATAAATAGAAACATTATAAAAAAACTAATAAAATGACAAAAGCACATCACAAAGTTATCGTTATTAAATCTTGAACTACAAGTAAAATTAAAACAAAATGTAAAAAAAAAAAGCTAATTCAAAATAGTATTATATATATGTGTGTGTGTGTGTGTGTGTGTGTGTGTTAAGGATATATTTTTACCTACAATTTTACACAATCTGGTACAAGATTCTTAAAATCCAAAAATCAATCTTTCTATTAATCTTTGCATTTTTATCAATGGACATGAGATGATTTTCACAAAATTTTGACCATTATATAAAAAAGCTAATTATATTTAGTGGTTTGAGACCTACTATTAAACAATGTTTTGATATTGCACAGTTGCAATTTTCACATTAGTTTAAATCATATGTTCACAGAAACCTTTCTGGTAGCACATTATTTTACAGTCCTGTTCCGCATGTATACTATGTACTTATTAGGGCTGTGCGATATTGAAGAAAAATGCGATATGCGATAACTCAAATAAATAAAAAAAAACACTGCTTAGTATTTACTCTTTGAATTCAATATGCACTGATTCTTATTTAAGCTACAAAAGTTATTTAGGTAAGAGCAGTGAGTGATTTTCTCTTTGTCTTTTGTTCATGGCCTCAAATATTGCAAGCTGTAGCGATATGCATATTGCGATATGCACATTTGCGATATTTCGATAATTTCAATATATTGCACAGCCCTAGTACTTATCATAGTAATTACAGTGAGAGGTTAATAACTAGGCACTAACCCTGAACCTACACCTAAGCCTAAGCTTAACCCATGTAGTTACCTTATTTTACCCAGTACTTTCTTAGATAAGTACACATACTGTAAAATAAAGGTGCAACCACCTTTCTCATTGATACTGAATCAAAATTGATATAAGAATGATACACAGTCCTAAAACACACACCCTTATGTACAGTACTGGAATAAATGCATGCAAACTTAAACACAAGTCACAAGGACCTTGCACCCAGTCTTTATCTAATATATTGAGAACATTGTGGTCCTTTAATGCTCTCTGAGTAAACAGGTTTGAGATACTGATCTAAATGAGAACTACTTGCTCTGAAGAACAGACGCGCTCACAACCTGACAGATGAGAGGAGCAAATGGAAGTGTGTATGTGCGGGTTGAGGGTAGTGGTGTGTGATGTGCTCGGTCAGAGTAATAACAGCTCGCAAAAACAAGTGAAATAACGTCAATTAGGCCTTTTTGGAACAATGTCAATGCAGCCTAAAAACAGACTTGTTTACTCCATTTCAGAGAATTTAGCTGGTGAGCAATCCTGAGGATAATGGCTAACAGAGAGCCTAGCAATCAGCAACATTTATTTGATGGTTGTTTAATGTGCTCAAGTGTAAGTAAAAGCTGTTTGTTGCCAAAGGGACAAAAAAGAGCAATACAAACACTAAAGGATAAAATATCAATGCTAAAAAACATCTATGCTAAACATAAGACCATTAACCCTTGTGATATCAATTAAAATGAAATGCAACTGTTTGAATGAAAACTGATCTGATGTAAACAGACCTCTCCTTTGGGATAGCGATAACGATATTTGTCCTGGTCTCGTAATGCAAACTCCAGTGGATATCTCTGCTGGATCTCCTCATACATGAGCTCCTCACAAACACCCTAAACACACACAGATTGAAGAGTCAAGTAACACAATATCCCTAAAATAAAGACAAAGCTTGTTTAACGTTCAGAAATAAGAGACTTACGGCATCAATCTCATTGAGAGCTTTCCACTGTTCGTATGGCACTCCCACAGCTTCTGCCGTCTGTATGGTCCTCTTCATCTGACTCGTCCACACCTTCAAATCATGGATATTCTGCGACTGGATAAACTGGCCCAAAGACTTAGCAAACTGAGAGGGACAGTGAAAAAAACAGAGGTTTAAATGATTACCTAACACAAAAGAAACATATATTCTTTGAAAAGGTCTAAGACACCTGATCTAATTAAAACACAGAGAAGCAGGACTTTTTGCTCAAAGTCATTTGTCCAAAACTCATTTTCAACGATACAACTGAGTGGTTAGAGCATTGTGTTAGCAGTGCAAAGGTCGTGGGTTCAATTCCCAGGGAACACACATACTGATAAAAAATTTATAGCCTGAATGCACTGTAAGTCGCTTTGGATAAAAGCGTCTGCTAAATGCATACATTTATTTATTTAAATTTTTTAATTGAACTAAAATCAATAATTTTAACTGCATTTACAAGTGTTTCACTTAGAATTCACCATTCATTTCTGGACCATGGGTATTTGAAGATTAAATTATTATAATATCTAATGTTTATCATTATGTCCATTTTTCTACACTACCATTAAAAGGTTTAAGGCTAATATGATTTGAATGTTTTTGAAAAAAATATATTTTCCTCTTATGCTCACCAATGCTGCCTATATTTAATAAAGATATATTAAAAACAGTAATATTGTGAAATATTATTACCTATTAAAATATCTGTTTTCTATTGGAACATAATTTATTCCTGTGATGGCAAGATATCATTACTACATTCTTCAGTGTCACGTGATCCTTCAGAAATCATTCTAATATGCTGATTTGCTCAAGAAACTTTTTCTTTTTTTATTATCAATGTTGAAAACAGTTGTGCTGCTTAATATTTTTGTGGAAACCATGATGCATTTTTTTTTTCAGAATTCTTTGATGAACATATAGTTTAAATGAACAGCATTTATTTGACAAAAAATATTTTCTAACATTATAAATGTTTTTACTGACATTTTTGATTAATTTAACCACTTACTGTGCGCCCCTATTTTTGAGCATTTTCTGAAAAACGACATACCCAAATAAAAATGTCTGTAGCTCTTGAACCCTATGGTCTATATTTATAAATCTGGTATTGTTTGAATAGTGGAACACTTCACTATTTTTGAAAATAGGCTAATTTTCCAACTCCCCTAGAGTTAAACAGTTGAGTTTTGCTGTTTTCGAATCAATTCAACCGATCTCCCGGTCTGGCGGTAGCACTTTTAGCTGCAGCTTAGCATAGATCATTGAATCTGATTAGACCATTAGCATCTCGCTCAAAAATGACCAAAGAGTTTTGATATTTTTCCTATTTAAAACTTGACTCTTCTGTAGTTACATCGTGTACTAAGACCGACGGAAAGTGAAAAGTTGCGATTTTCTAGGCCGATATGGCTAGGAACTATACTCTCATTCCGGCGTAATAATCAAGGAACTTTGCTGCCATACCATGGGTGCAGCAGGCGCAATGATATTACGCAGCGCCTGAAATAGTCCTCAGCACGCTCCCTGTGCAAGCAGGTGGTCACGTTGGTTATGTTGACGGAAGTTAGCCTATTTAGTTAGCCTAAGCTGCAGCTAAAAGTGCTACCGCCAGACCCCGAGATCGGCTGAATGGATTCGAAAACGGTAAAACTCAACTGTTTAACTCTAGGGGAGCTGGAAAATGAGCCTATTTTCAAAAATAGTGGAGTGATCCTTTAATGAGTCCTTGCTGAAAAGTAATAAAAAATTAAAATGACTCCAAACTTTTAAACAGTTGTATATAATAGCATTAGAATCTTATTATGATACAATAATATTTTTCTGTCCTGATTTAATTAGTTTTACATGTTATTTCAAGACTGTCAAGCCTCAAGCCATTTTTGTGCTTGTTAGTTACACTAAAAATTATCAGTCAATGCAAACAGGCCTATACAGCTTACCTCCTTTCCCCTAGCCGAGAGCCCTGAATCTCCACCGATACGACCTTTGATGTTCAGATCACTCTCTCCATGCCGGCACAAGTAGATGGAGCGGGGCGTGATGTGGATATTCATAAGGTAGTACACTATTCGGCTCTGTATGTGGTCCTGGACCCGGTTCACCAGGTACCGCCGCCCCACATCAATGATCTTAATAAACGAAAGGTCCCTGAACACACCAACAAAAAAAAACAGTGTGAAATTCATAGATTCATAGTTTGGATTCAGCAGCACCGAAATGGCATTTACCTGTCCAGTTCCTCATCCAGTGGCTGATAAGAGTTCTCATAACATTTAATCCTCTTCATAAAGTCTGCGACGGCCTCTTCTGTGTTACAGTGTGTGTAGTCTGGACTGCCCAACTTCACTTGCTGAACACCAAGACCACCAATTTAGACAAAAAACAATGGAAGATAAAGGTTTTGAAGATGTTCTGCAGTTCTGAGACTTACCACAATGTTCTCGGCAATAACATCCGGGTCTTCACACACAGATTCCACAAAGAAAGCCTGAGGGGTGTGAAAAGAGTGTTTTAAAAGAGCAAACAAATGAGAAACACAGCATAGATGAATGATCCCATATCCAGCACCTTGAAACCATTCTGCTCTGCAAATCTGAGGATCGTCTCCCTCCTTTCTCTTGTTGTGTTTGTGGCATCAAAAACCTAAAGATTGTAAAGCAAAATGGGTACATGCATACAAAAAGGAACTGTTACATTGCAACTGAAGTACTTGAGCACAGTATTTTTACCCATATTCTATATTCTATACACATTGTGTTCAAATGATGTTTTCTTACCGCCACCTGGCCACCTTCGTCTGTGAGGAACTGCCGTACATCATTGAGAGCTGCCAATGCACACTGCCTAGAAGAGACAAAAAAAATCACATGAGCTTCTAAGCATTCTTAGCATTTTTTTTTTTTAAACTAGCAGTTTCATTTCACATTCTGAATGGTTGCCGCTGATAAAAATCAATGTCTTACTTCCTGATTTTAAGCCCCTCTTCATTGTCTGGCCGAAAGAACTCAAAGGATTTGTAGATCTTCACACATTCACGTCTGTACTGCCCAACGTTAAACTCTGCAAAGTTAAAACACCAAGACAAGCCAATTTCTGGATGAGCAAAACATCTGTAACAACAAACTCATGGCCAGCATTTCAAGTCACAAATATGCATTTTACCTTTTGTTGGAACATCAATCCAGTTGAGGTAGCGTGTCAGTTTCTTGGAGATGTAGGTCTTTCCTCTGGCTGGTAGACCAACAGTTACTATAAGTGTGGGGCAGTTGGTCATGCATACTGAAAGACAAAAAAACAGCAGCTCATAAAAAACTAAGCAGAGATGTTTAACAATAATATTCTTCCTATATACTGCAGGTGAACTGTCGATCATCACACCATATGCTGTAAAGAACTGAAATGTTTTAATCTATGTGCAGTTAAGGTGACCTTTTTATTGCTTTAATAAAATCTGTGAGTTGTCACTGTAGAGCATAAGTCATTTCGGTATCTCCTCATCAAACTGCATATTATCATATCAACGTCCACATAGTCCTGCAATTTAAAATGGGTGAAAATTATATGTTGTTTCTGATCTGTACACAAAAATACTCTAATATTTAAATTAGTACAGCTTTTTTAGAGGTAAAACATTTCTTTAACAAATCAAGAACAGAGCAATTTTACAAAAGCAATATTTAGCTGTTGAAATATTTTAGAGACAGCATAACTGATAATGTAGAGATGAAAAATTTATTTTTATTATAGAAATTTCCATGAATAACTTTGACTGGCTTAGAAAACATAATTTTAAAATTCCCTTATATTTCCAGGTTTTCCATAATCATGGGAACACTTAATATAGATGAAATAATGGCACTGTAAATATTTTATATATTCAAGTATATATTTTTTATTATTAATATTATACTATATTTATAGTTTATTTTAATATGCACATACTAGTGCACAATTGAAATTGTTATTACTGAACGCTATATAGGCTACAAATATAAATATAACTCGTAATCATCCATTTTAATTTATGAAATTGTCTATTTGACATGTTTGATTAAACAAAATTAAATGCAATCAAACAAAACGCTTCTAGAATTATTTAAGTCCAGCTCAAACCATCGTTAAATTGTATCGCCATATAAGCATTGCATCAGAAAGCCTCTTTAACACGCATCTGACTCCAGCATCAGTGTCCGGTTCTCATCCTTTCATCCATACTCACCCTTCCTTTGACTAATGTGTCTGTCTGGAAGGCCGTTAGTGGAGGATGGCACCCATATTTTCTTTAAAGGATTCTGTGTGAGCTCTCGGGTTAGACTGTTACCGCTTTGCTCCGTGCTGTCCTTTGTTGCATTCATTTTATCCGTCGTCTCTACACACAAGCGTTCATAACCATCAGTGAGCACTAAAGACGGCGCTGAACAATAACTGGTAGAGAACAACACTACCGTAACAGCAGCGGGAAATGCGCACCTACTACACTTTACCGTAATGCGTGGTGTATTTTTACATAGTGATTGATTAACATAGACAAATACACGGTGATTAGGACATACATAATAATCCAAAAATAAGTGTTTAAGTGGCTTGGTCTATACAACAGTCTAAATTTTATAACTTATATAATATTTCAAACATAACTGGTGAAAAGTTTTTTTTTTTATGTCATTTGTCGCGTGGTGTCTGTTACTTTAGATGAACTAATCATAGTCGTTTAAGGTTGCTGCATCTCCAAAGTATTTTCATTTGTTTGTAAGTTTTTTTATTATTATTATTAAAGTTAAATTAAATTATTATAAGTGAACAAATGTCTCCAGTAAGACGAAAAAATCGTCCTGAGCAGAGGTTGTATGAATTCTTGGCTTACTTTATACAAACTATTAAAGATTTTACATGTGTACCAAAACCTGAAGGATGATATTAGTATAATTACAGTATAATAAAAGGCATTTCGCTTCCTAAAAAAGTATAAACTATCAAGCAGACGACAGAAAACATGTAGAAGCCTGTGTAAAACAGGTTTTTCCAGCAATGAAGAAATGCCCAAGAAATTGATGCATCACATGAGATACAGCAGGTTTTCTCGATTGTTCTAAAACAGCGCTTGTCCGAGCGCCCCCGTGTGGTACTGGACATTTATATTACCGGTATTCTTTTTGTATAGTCCAGGGGTGCCCAAACTCAGTCCTGGCGTCCGTTTTTGAAGCTCAAAAGTGGGCGGAGGCGGCCGTCGCCATCTTGGCAGCGCGTCACCGCGCGTCACTCCCGGATAATCGAAAATAGGCAAAGAGGGGGGAGCTGGCTGCTGAAACCACGCCCACCGAGCTCGACGGTGGTAACAGCAGCGGCAAGCCACCTGTCACTCAAGTGGCCACGCCCTTAATTATGCAGAATTTTAAGGCTTAATATAATTTAAACGGATGAGTTATAAAAAAATTCACCCCCCTCACAGTTGTCATGAAGGGCACAATACGTGACAGTCTTGTTTACTTCTTCCTTCTCGCGCACACAATACCAGCTGCTTCCGCCAGAGAACAGCCATAACCTCATGCTCCTTACCCCTCTTATCCAGATTCTGCGTGTTTTTGGACCGGCCGGCGCCCCTCATTGTCCTCGTTTTGTGTGTTGGTGCTTTATTTTGATGCTCGAGCCTTGAGGTATAAAGGAGGAGAAGTATGTGAAAACACAAGCGCACACGCCCACTGATTGACAGCTGGCGCAGCCAATCGCTGCGAGGCAGTGGCGAGGGGACACACCCACCTATCATTAGAAGGAATCGAGAAAGTTTGTGTTGATACTGTTGCGCAGTGTTATGCAATGCTTTATATGTTACACAGGAATGTGTCACAGTGTAATCAATGATTACACTCGAGTCTTTGTTTGCAAGTTTAAAGAAAATGGATGGGATTTTTGAACACGCCCAAAAACGATTTAATCTTTAACAGTATTTTATGTTTTTTTTAATATAAATTTTTTTTCTAGTATACATAATATACTATGAATAAACTATATATAATAATAATTTATAATATATAGCCTATAATAGTTTATTTTATTAAGTATTATGTAGTATTTTTGGTGAAACTAAAAAAATATAATCTGGAATTACAATAGTATGTTTTGGAGCAAAACGATATGTTAAAAGTACGTAAAAATTTATTTTGTGGAAAAGAAAAGTCTTTAATAGAAAATAGGAAAAAAGTAATCTAAAATGAAAGTATTGTGATGTTTAAACTATATATAATAATAATTTATAATATATAGCCTATAATAGTTTATTTTATTAAGTATTATGTAGTATTTTTGGTGAAACTAAAAAAATATAATCTGGAATTACAATAGTATGTTTTGGAGCAAAACGATATGTTAAAGTACGTAAAAATGTATTTTGTGGAAAAGAAAAGTCTTTAATAGAAAATAGGAAAAAGGTAATCTAAACTGAAAGTATAATATGTGATTTTTATATTTAATGTTCTTTTTTTATTTTTCATTAATTGCATATATATATGATATTTGGTGAAGCTAAAAAAATACATAATCTGGAATTTCAAAAGTATGTTTTCTATCACTATATATGTGGGGGAACGAAAATTCTTTAATAGAAAATATATAATCTAAAATTAAAGTATAATAGCTGCTTTTTTATTTATTATTTATTCATTTTTTCATATATACAAAGATATATGTATGTATATCTTATATACGCCCTTATTCTAGGACTTATATGAAAGTACTTTATATAAAAGTACAATCTTTATATGAAAGTTTTGCCTTCTTAAAAAAACGTATATCAAAGTGTCATGTGTTATAGCTATGGGTATTTGAAGATTTCATTAAGAAAATAAAATTCACATGCTTTAAAAAAGAATTTCACCTTTTAAATGTGGAGAATCTAATTTAATAAGGCCTACATGGCAGACTAAGGTAGGAGAGGTGTTTTAAATGCCCGCTGTCTCTCAGGACACTTATATGAAAGTACTTTATATAAAAGTACAATCTTTATATGAAAGTTTTGCCTTCTTAAAAAAATGTATATCAAAGTGTCACTTGACTTGCAGTCATTGTCAGTCAGTGTTTTTGTTGCTTGTTCAGTCACTAGACTGAGACTTTCTGGTAAACTGTAAAAAAGGCAAAAGTGTGACGTTAGTCACGGTTACGCTCCGACTGGATATAAAAGTACAATCTTTATATGAAAGTTTTGCCTTCTTAAAAAAACGTATATCAAAGTGTCATGTGTTATAGCTATGGGTATTTGAAGATTTCATTAAGAAAATAAAATTCACATGCTTTAAAAAAGAATTTCACCTTTTAAATGTGGAGAATCTAATTTAATAAGGCCTACATGGCAGACTAAGGTAGGAGAGGTGTTTTAAATGCCCGCTGTCTCTCAGGACGTCTCGGCTACATTAGGAACATCTTGACCTGCTGGATGCTGCAGTGCTTTCGCATTCAAAAACATATTTAGCCTGTTCAGTGGAACATGTGGCTCACGTACCGTAGTAAAGCATCAGTAAAGCATCAGTCAGACAGAGCTGTGGACACAGGCCAAGTCAGGACACAGGTCACACGGGTCTCATAATAACTATACGGCAAATGTCAATAAATAAACACTTGACTTGCAGTCATTGTCAGTCAGTGTTTTTGTTGCTTGTTCAGTCACTAGACTGAGACTTTCTGGTAAGCTGTAAAAAAGGCAAAAGTGTAACGTTAGTCACGGTTACGCTCCGACTGGAACAAAGCAGGGCATGAAATTGTGATGAGGGCATGAAATTAAGAAGGGTCCTTAGGAACAGGATGTAAATGTGATCTGGTGCACGCAAACACACACACACACACACACACACACACACGTCAAAATAAGCTTGTGATCTCTCCATCAGACAGTGCACTGTTTTTACATTTACAATAACAATAGCACAAATTGTCGAAAAAGTTGGGCTGTCTGACAAAAACATTTACAGTGTCACAGAGGAAAAATGGTCTAACAGATGAAAGTTAAGAGGTTGGAGGAGGCTGAAAATAAATGCACAACTTGTGACAACAGGCCCTGACCTTTACGTGTCTGTCCGGAACATTCTTCATAAAGGCCAGAGTGATTAGTGACCCTGCCTTGCCAGTCTTACCTCTATTCCGAGCTCGAGCTAAACACGCTCAAAGCTCTGTTGTAAACAAATACTCTTCATACCATAATATATAAGAAATTAAATACAGTCAAAAAACATCGGTCCTATGCATATTTACAGTACACTGGTCTAAATATCACATTGTTAATTTGTGTTTTTATGCAAAACAAAGAGATTCAGGAATTTTAGTGCAATAACTCTTCGATTATAGGTGAGTTTTACTTGTGGCATTGTAGATCTGTTGAAGTTGCTCCATAATGGAGAAGTATGTGAAAACACAAGCGCACACACCCACTGATTGACAGGTGGCGCAGCCAATCGCTGCGAGGCAGCGGCGAGGGGACACACCCACCTATCATTAGAAAGAAATTTGTGAAAGTTTGTGTTGATACTGTTGCGCAGCGTTATGCAATGCTTTATATGTTACACAGGAATGTGTCACAGTGTAATCGATGATTTCACTCGAGTCTTTGTTTGCAAGTTTAAAGAAAATGGATGGGATTTTTGAACACGCCCAAAAACGATTTAATCTTTAACAGTATTTTATGTTTTTTTAATATAAATTTTTTTTCTAGTATACATAATATACTATGAATAAACTATATATAATAATAATTTATAATATATAGCCTATAATAGTTTATTTTATTAAGTATTATGTAGTATTTTTGGTGAAACTAAAAAAATATAATCTGGAATTACAATAGTATGTTTTGGAGCAAAACGATATGTTAAAGTACGTAAAAATGTATTTTGTGGAAAAGAAAAGTCTTTAATAGAAAATAGGAAAAAGGTAATCTAAACTGAAAGTATAATATGTGATTTTTATATTTAATGTTCTTTTTTTATTTTTCATTAATTGCATATATATATGATTTTTGGTGAAACTAAAAAAATACATAATCTGGAATTTCAAAAGTATGTTTTCTTTAATAGAAAATATATAATCTAAAATTAAAGTATAATAGCTGCTTTTTTATTTATTATTTATTCATTTTTTCATATATACAAAGATATATGTATGTATATCTTATATACGCCCTTATTCTAGGACTTATATGAAAGTACTTTATATAAAAGTACAATCTTTATATGAAAGTTTTGCCTTCTTAAAAAAATGTATATCAAAGTGTCACTTGACTTGCAGTCATTGTCAGTCAGTGTTTTTGTTGCTTGTTCAGTCACTAGACTGAGACTTTCTGGTAAGCTGTAAAAAAGGCAAAAGTGTAACGTTAGTCACGGTTACGCTCCGACTGGAACAAAGCAGGGGTGGAAATTGTGATGAGGGCATGAAATTAAGAAGGGTCCTGAGGAACAGGATGTAAATGTGATCTGGTGCACGCAAACACACACACACACACACACACACACACGTCAACATAAGCTTGTGATCTCTCCATCAGACAGTGCACTGTTTTTACATTTACAATAACAATAGCACAAATTGTCAAAAAAGTTGGGCTGTCTGACAAAACATTTACAGTGTCACAGAGGAAAAACGGTCTAACAGATGAAAGTTAAGAGGTTGGAGGAGGCTGAAAATAAATGCACAACTTGTGACAACAGGCCCTGACCTTTACGTGTCTGTCCGGAACATTCTTCATAAAGGCCAGGGTGATTAGTGACCCGAAAATGACCTGTAGAGGTCAGCTTTTTAGCTACTTATGCAGATGTTCAGGTTCAGGGAGTGACTCACTGCACCAAAAAGCACCATATTTCGCAATACAAGGAATATTGTGAAATATTTCCAGTACAGACACACAATTCGTCTGAATATGTATTTACATTTTTTTATTTGCAATAAAAAGGGCCAATAACAAAAGCCCAAACATCAACCAATTAAAGTAGTAGTTCACCAAAAAAATTAAAATTTCCTGACAATTTACTCACTCTCAAACCATCCAAGATGTAGATCAGTTTAAAAACGTCTTAATGATGGATTTGTTTCTTACAAACATGCAGCTTTTCACTTCACAAGATGTTAATTGATGGACTGGAGTCATGTGGATTATTGTGATGTTTTTATCAGCTGTTTGGACTCTCATTCTGACGGCACCCATTCACTGCAGAGGATCCATCGGTGAGCAAGTGATGTAATACTACATTTCTCCAAATCTACATCTTGGATGGCCTGAGGGTGAGAACATGTTCAGCAAATTGTCATTTTTTTGGGTGAACTAACACTTTAAGTCTCTGGAGTGAACTGCATGATAGGACTAATGAGACACACAGAAACACATCGTATACAAATACACATACATAACACATACATAGTGCGAATAGTGCGTATCAAGTAATAGATCAGTACACAAAAAAGACATTAATGAACACTCACATACAGCTAAAGGATTTTAAAGCATCTTTTTAAAGTCTTCTTCACTGCTGGTGGTAGAAACAAGGACTTCCTCTGTATACATGTGCATTCCGTCCAATTATTCCTCTATTTTTCTTGTTTATCAACAAAACTGTCTCCTGTTCTTGCCTTTTCCCTTGATCCAGTCATCCTCTGATTTTCTATGGAGAGCCCATCTATTTCCCTATGCTTCCATTCTTGCTCTTGACTCCTTTTATCTGATCTTGCACTTCCCTTCGTGTCATTGATCTGTCTGTTCTTCATCTCCAGTCCTTCATTGGCTACTGCATCCTCTTCCTCCACTCTTCTCCCCTGTCGCTGCTTTCTTGCGTCTCTTGTTCAGCAAAGGGTTACTGGAGGCATCCAAGTCCTTAATCTTCACCTGCTCGTAATCTACACGCATGGTGGCCAATGCACTGGTTAACTCTTCCTATAAACCAAGAGACAAAAAAATGTACATAGTATAAAGTATAAATAGCATAAAGTTACTTTTTATATATTTTTTTAACTTTTATTATCAATATCAGTATTATTATTAATAATAAAATATTACAATTATTTGTATGTATGCAATTTAAAACGTAATTACTGTTAATAATAATAATAATAATAATAAAAATGATGATTGTTTATATAAATGGCATAGATATATTCTATATATTTAAATAGTATAACAAATTCTATTTATAATTAATGTGTGTGTATGCAATTTAAAAAATAACAATATTCATTATTATTATTATTAAAATATTAACAATATTAATAATAATAATAATGACGACGATGATGATGATGATTTGTTTAAATTGCATAGTGTAATTAAAATTAAAACTAAAACCATAAAAACATTTTAATTACTTGAAATAAAATATTATAAAAAAGCTTTAAGTTATTTTATTCAGCTAGTTGCCATTTCTCTTTCGTTTAGTTTGACTAATAAACTAATAAATAAAAATAAAAAATGATAGACATGAAAAAAAGACAAAAACATAACAAAATGACTGAAACTTTAACTAAAAGTAAAAACAGAAAATCAAAAAATTATTTTGAATTAAAAATATTAATAAAACTTAAAGGGGTCATATGATGCGATTTAAATTTTTCATTTCTCTTTGGAGTGTTACAAGCTCTTGGTGCATAAAGAAGATCTGTAAAGTTGCAAATACTAAAGTCTCAAATCCAAAGAGATATTCTTTATAAAAGTTAAGAGTCAACCACGCCTACCTAAAATGGCTCATTCTAACACGCCCCCACATGTCTATACCCCGGACTACATTTCCCATGTTTCATTTCACTCATTACATTCACACCTGACACCAATCACACAGACTATATAACACCCATTCACATGGGCTGCATTCCACTCCACCTTTAGACACGCACTCGCAAACTTCCCTAAGCACTTCCCCTCGGGGGAATCCCTGCTGCCATTTTGAAGTGCGTTCCACTTTGCGAAGTGGACGAGGGAAGTTTATATGGACAGACACTCGACCCCTCGATTTTGACAGAGGGAGCGAGTCTGCTTCATATGCACACTTCAGGCCGCTCCATAGACCACAATGCAACACGATTATGACGTCATCGCAGATCGAGTTTCATTTATCCCCACCCCAAACAAGTCTATAATATATACATTTTTTTTTAACTTTTATAAGAGCCCAGGCATACCTATATACATGCAGAATGCTGCACCAAACAAATTCGTAAGGGGAAAAATGTAAACAATAAACCAACTGAATAGCTGATTCTAAGTGATCAAGGGCTTAGGACGTTCTAGTTCAGCCCATTCCAAGGGTTCCGCCAGAAGTGGGCACTCATGCAACGTAATCAATGACGTACATCCGAGTAAACGAGACGGAGGGAAGTTTGCGAGTGAAGGGCATAAAAAAACGCAGCCATGCTCTTCTGGGCCGAGTATTGTTAGTGTTTATCTCTGCTTAGCGATAGCTACTGACTGGAGCCAGTCCTGGTATTCTAGTCCTGTCAAGTCTCGCCAGTTTAATCTAGTCATATTTTAAGACATCTTGCCTGTTTTTGGATTATTCTCTTGTGCACCAAACAAATTCGTAAGGGGAAAAATGTAAACAATAAACCAACTGAATAGCTGATTCTAAGTGATCAAGGGCTTAGGGTGTTCCAGTTCAGCCCATTCCAAGGGTTCCGCCAGAAGTGGGCACTCATGCAACGTAATCAATGACGTACATCCGAGTAAACGAGACGGAGGGAAGTTTGTGAGTGAAGGGCATAAAAAAACGGACTGGAACGCAGCCATGCTCTTCTGGGCCGAGTATTGTTAGTGTTTATCTCTGCTTAGCAATAGCTACTGACTGGAGCCAGTCCTGGTATTCTAGTCCTGTCAAGTCTCGCCAGTTTAATCTAGTCATATTTTAAGACATCTTGCCTGTTTTTGGATTATTCTCTTGCCCTGCTCTGTTTGGACTCTGTTTGACCCTCGCCTGAACTATTGCCTGTGTTTCGGATTACCCTTTTGGATTACCCTGTTTAAGGGTAATGGATTGCCCCATTGTTCGCCTGAGATCACCACACCTGTTTACTGTACTACTCTTTTGTCTTGCCCATGATATGCCTGTTTGCCAGTGTCTGACCCTTGCCTGTTTTGTAACCACGTTGTGAAATAAAGCTCTGCAGATGGATCCGAATGCCTCTGTCACTTTCTCCGTAATGCTACTATTAAATAAAATGGTTTCTATTATTTTATTCATATACAGTATATTGCATAAATAAATAAAAACACATTCGTTTGCATTAGTATACCAAGTGCTATTCTATTTACACTACATATACAAACTGAATTCAGTCTCTGTCTCTGTTTAAAAAGAAAATCTAAAAATTAAATTAAATTAAAAAATATTAACAAAACCTGTAATGTTATATCAATGATACTACTATTATATAACACTGTTTTATTATTTATTATTTATATATATTCGATATATCTGTTAAATTACATACATATACACTAGTCAACATTTGAAGTGGATCAAAACCTTTAATCAAAGTTGTCCTAAAACCTAAAACCAAAATGCGTTCTTGTCTTAGGACAACTTTGATTAACTTTTTTGATCCACTTCAAATGTTGACTACTGTATGATGATATATAATCATTGCCACTAAAGTTACTTGAAATGAAATGAAAATGAACTGAGTTGAGTAGTTTTTATTCTGCTGTGTGGCTCCCCCTTGAGAATTCAGGTGGTATTACAGAAAATAGTGTTACCATTCTTAAAAAAAAAA
>NW_015653460.1:1032323-1041927 GCF_001515625.1 Sinocyclocheilus rhinocerous | reverse complement strand
GCTGCCATTTTGAAGTGCGTTCCACTTTGCGAAGTGGACGAGGGAAGTTTATATGGACAGACACTCGACCCCTCGATTTTGACAGAGGGAGCGAGTCTGCTTCATATGCACACTTCAGGCCGCTCCATAGACCACAATGCAACACGATTATGACGTCATCGCAGATCGAGTTTCATTTATCCCCACCCCAAACAAGTCTATAATATATACATTTTTTTTTAACTTTTATAAGAGCCCAGGCATACCTATATACATGCAGAATGCTGCACCAAACAAATTCGTAAGGGGAAAAATGTAAACAATAAACCAACTGAATAGCTGATTCTAAGTGATCAAGGGCTTAGGACGTTCTAGTTCAGCCCATTCCAAGGGTTCCGCCAGAAGTGGGCACTCATGCAACGTAATCAATGACGTACATCCGAGTAAACGAGACGGAGGGAAGTTTGTGAGTGAAGGGCATAAAAAAACGGACTGGAACGCAGCCATGCTCTTCTGGGCCGAGTATTGTTAGTGTTTATCTCTGCTTAGCGATAGCTACTGACTGGAGCCAGTCCTGGTATTCTAGTCCTGTCAAGTCTCGCCAGTTTAATCTAGTCATATTTTAAGACATCTTGCCTGTCTTTGGATTATTCTCTTGCCCTGCTCTGTTTGGACTCTGTTTGACCCTCGCCTGAACTATTGCCTGTGTTTCGGATTACCCTTTTGGATTACCCTGTTTAAGGGTAATGGATTGCCCCATTGTTCGCCTGAGATCACCACACCTGTTTACTGTACTACTCTTTTGTCTTGCCCATGATATGCCTGTTTGCCAGTGTCTGACCCTTGCCTGTTTTGTAACCACGTTGTGAAATAAAGCTCTGCAGATGGATCCGAATGCCTCTGTCACTTTCTCCGTAATGCTACTATTAAATAAAATGGTTTCTATTATTTTATTCATATACAGTATATTGCATAAATAAATAAAAACACATTAGTTTGCATTAGTATACCAAGTGCTATTCTATTTACACTACATATACAAACTGAATTCAGTCTCTGTCTCTGTTTAAAGAGAAAATCTAAAAATTAAATTAAATTAAAAAATATTAACAAAACCTGTAATATTATATCAATGATACTACTATTATATAACACTGTTTTATTATTTATTATTTATATATATTCAATATATCTGTTAAATTACATACATATACACTAGTCAACATTTGAAGTGGATCAAAACCTTTAATCAAAGTTGTCCTAAAACCTAAAACCAAAATGCGTTCTTGTCTTAGGACAACTTTGATTAACTTTTTTGATCCACTTCAAATGTTGACTACTGTATGATGATATATACATTGCCACTAAAGTTACTTGAAATGAAATGAAAATGAACTGAGTTGAGTAGTTTTTATTCTGCTGTGTGGCTCCCCCTTGAGAATTCAGGTGGTATTACAGAAAATAGTGTTACCATTCTTAAAAAAAAAACACACACACAAAACAACGAAAAAGCCACCTAAATGGTATTTGGCCATTATTCTAAACAGGTAGTGCAATTATCTGACTGGGCAGAGCAGTCTGTGCTCACCTTGACCTCGTCCCACATCTCGCTGTCTTCTGTCAGCACTCGTGTGGTGTGGAGAGGCGTTTGGGGAACCACCATGGATTGCTAAAAGAAACATCTCAGTGTTGGATCCTTGTATATACAGAAAAACATATATCTAAAGAAACACATTCAATCAGCTGAAATACTCACATTGATCCAGGGGTGGTTCATGAATTGTTCAATGGTCATTCTTTCATTGGGGTCGGTCTTCAATAGCTGGTGAATCAACTGTTTGGCTGGAGGAGAAGAATATTATATATCCGTAAGAGGAACGTGACTGTTTTAGGTCCCCATAATCGAGAACAGTGTTTTGAGCATTACAGACATGTCTGTGGGGTACAAAAAATGTTGAGAAATACTGATCTAGACAGTGAATCATGGCACCAGTGTGAACATAACTGAAACCCAGATTGGATTTACAAACACAGCCAGAATATCTGAATATTCAGAATATTTATTGATATTTGCAACATATTCCAAACACGGTCTGTACCAATCTGTATCTTCCATAAAAATCAATGTTTCATAAAACGTTCTATAAAATCCAATTTGGGATTGTTCCCTCTTGCTCAATATTCCATATATATTTCTAATTGCATGAATACAGTATATGATGTTTCTAATGCTTTTTCTAATTAAGATTGTTCCCTCTTGCTGTAACAAGTACACATAGACATAATTAATTAGACATAATATATATATATATATATATATACACACACACACACACAAACAAATATTGTCTAATTAATTATGTCTATGTGTACTTGTTACAGCAAGAGGGAACAATCCTAAATTAGAAAAAGCATTAGAAACATCATATATTCTTGCAATTAGAAATATATATTAAATATTGAGTAATATATATATGTGCTGATTTTAATTGAATTGAATTGTGCATGTCTAATCATTCTGCTTAATTTTCATATTAATCTGCTAAAACTAAACTAAAGTTTTCCTATTTGCATTCTACTTGCAACAATAATAATCATTGTTATATTACTCTATATTTAATATATATTTCTAATTGCATGAATATATGATGTTTCTAATGCTCAATTAATTAAATACAATAAAATAACTGAAAAAGGGCAATAGAAAGACCAAAGAGAGAGAAAAAAACAAAGGAGAATAATTGCACATGAATAAATATGCAAAAGTTTACTTTGCACTGAAATATTGCAAACCGGAATTATAAATAACCATGCATACATAAAACAGGTCCAAATGATAACACGTAGTCATGGAGACATAGCGATCAAAATAAAAGCAACTCTGCCCTCTGGTGGTAAACAGGCAACATGATGTTTGAATGGGTGCAGAATAGACATAAAATGCATCTCACCCTCCTCAGATACTTCAGCCCACTCCGGGTTGGGAAACTCGTACTGGCCCATGCGAATGCGCCGCTTCATTCCCGGTGAAATAGCCTGTCCTGTGTTTGAGTAGAACGGTGGGAATCCACACAACCTTCATGCAACATAAAGAGGAACAAAGCAGTTTCAACTAGTTTAAAATTATGTACACCACAGCTTTTATTTACCACTTAAGGTAACACCAGGTAGAGTCATTATACTCACAGGATGTACATGATCACACCCAAAGACCACATATCACATGATTTGTCGTATTTCTCAGGGCCTAAAACCTCTGGTGCTGGAGACACATGTAAAAAAAACACATACGTTTGCATGAATATACCGAGTGTTATTCTATTCACAATAAATATACAAACAGAACCCAGTCTCTGTCTCTGTTTAAAGAGAGGTTCCTCTCATGATAAGAGTGACATTCATCTTACTGACCTACATAATACGGCGTGTAGCAAGGCGTCTGTAATGGGTTATGCAGTGAAGTCTCTTTAGCAAAGCCAAAGTCTGTTAGTTTGAGAACTCCAATGTCTTCTTTACTATTGTAAAGCAGGTTCTCCGGCTGAGGAAGGCATAGAGATGCTCAAAATATTGTCAACAATGACACAAAAATAGAATCTTAATGCAATATCCTAGTTTCCTGAATATCTGACTTGAATATAATGTTATTCTCATTCTTATGGTAGTACTAGTAACAATCATTTGTTACCTTGATATCTCTGTGTGCAATGTTCATGTTGTGCAGATACTGGATGGCTGTGCCAATGTCTCTCATGATCTCAGAGGCCTCTGCAGGTACAGAACAGAGGGAATACAGTGTGACTGCTGTGTCTGATGTAATTTCATGATTATAAGTGTAAGACAACAGCGAACTTCCATTTTTTTACTATTCAGTTCCTGCCTCAAAATATAGGCAAGTGTACAATTCAGTGACTTCTTGAAAAAATTAGTGACCACCTACCCAACCTACTAATTGCAATCTAATAATTAGGGGTGTAAAAAATGTGCTTTTGTTTCTATTTCTGTCCAAAACCACAATACGTACCGAACTGTGAGAAACGAGAACCGTTACACCCCTATAATAATCAAAATCATAACCATAATCCTATTCATAACTAACAAACTTACTAACTAACCAATGGAAATTATATGAGGAAATAACCTCATCATAACTATAACCATATTTATAGTTAATTAATAAACTTACTAACTAACAGAAAGTATATGGAGAATTGTGCTCCTTGTCATATTTATTGCTAACTAATAAACTATTTGATATTACATGAGAAATTAACTATTAATATTGCATGGGAAATTAAAGGGGTCATATGATGCGATTTCAAATTTTCCTTTCTCTTTGGAAACTTTTAACTTTATAAAAGTTAAGACTCGTCCACGCACTCCTAAAACGCCTCGTTTAAACACGCCCCCACATGTCTACGTCATGATGTGGGAAGATTTGCATAACACCGCCCAAATGTTCACGCAAAGAAAGAAGGCGTAACTTTTATTCTCGCTGTAGTATTGTTGCTAACAAATGCCTCGTTTATAATGGGTTTTAATGTTTTTTGTCTCATCGCGCGGGACACGGCATCACAGTATTGTAAGGGGCGTAACATTTCCGTCACACGCTTGAGGTATTCGGCCAATCACAACGCACTGGATAGCTGGCCAATCAGAGCACACCTTGCTTTTCAGACCGATGAGCTTTGTAAAAATCGACGCGTTTCAGAAAGGCGGGGCATAGAGGAGAAACAATAATGTACAGTATGTGGAAAATAATGTGTTTTTTGAACCTTAAACCGCATAAACACATTTCATTACACCAAATACACAAAATAATGTTCTTTTTTTAGCAACGTCATATGACCCCTTTAAATAACTAACTTACCATGGGAAATATATTGGAAATGATCCTCTGTGTTATGTTGTTAACTAACAAATTAAACAACTAAGGGGAAATTGTATAGGAAATTAACTTTCTCTCCATACTCATAGTTAACTAAACAACTAACTAACCAACCACTTAAAAAATATTGGAAATGATCTTTCTCATCATATTTACTGTTAACTAACAAAGTAATCAACTAAATGGAAATAACATGGCAAATTAACTTCCTCTGAATATTCAACCATATTTAATATTCAACTATTAAACCTCATTTTCACCATGTAAAAGGGGGCCGTAGAAGAGCTTAGGTTGGCCTAAATGTGGGTATGTGTGTGTGTTTGTGGCAATATACTTATACTTTTGCATGGTAGATTTCCTGTGTGTGTGTGTGTGTGTGTGTGTGTGCGCTACAAAACACAAAGACAGATAACCCACCTCGCTCCGTGAAGGCCTGGTCTCCTCTGGCCTGAATTCTGCTGAAGAGCTCTCCCCCCTCCATACTGACACAACAAATACACACACACACACACATTTTCTTATTACACAGCTTAATGCACAAATACACAATCACAATAAGCTGAGTTCCTTTCCCAGCTTAGTATGTGAAAACAACAACAACAACATGGCTTTATGGTTATAGAAATGATGTGAATCATATTATTGCCAAAATGCCCAAAAGCACGAGGGAAACAGGAAATGAGCTCTAATTAAGAGATGGAACATTTGTCTCTGTGAATCTCGGACTACGGAAGTCCCTCTCTGCTCCTCTGAGTGCTGCTCTCACAGTGAGAGGGAATGAGACGCTCTCAGACTGCTCAAGCACCCCAGATAAAGCACATCACAGCCACTTAATACAGCGTTCAAAGCCACCGTTTGATTAAACAGCATGGAATAAAAATAAAAGTTTTGTGGCTTTTAGTCCATGTCTATTAACTTTGAGGTTGTCTGTGTGAAAGCTGGCAGTCTTTTCTGGAAAATGAATGACTCATGTTGGACTACACCAATTTCTGTCTAATAAGATGTTCTCTAGAATGAGAATGTCCCGTTCCCTGAGTCTAATGGCTGTTTAGCAAAGGGCATACGCCATTTAATATGACCCTATAAGAAAAACATCATCACACTTTTAAAACAGCACATTTGTATGATGTTTTTAAAGTCTTGTGGTTGCTGTTACTCATAACAATGCAGTCCAAACAAATGAGAATAAAATAAAAAAAATCCTTGAGATACTACTAGTGAAAAAGAGAACTGAAACCTTAATTCAGAACAAGACTGTGACATAAGATCACATGGTATCACCGGGTGCAAAAATACAGGAAAAAACCCTGTTTTTCCTGTTGTGTCTTTATAAAAAAGAAATGTCACTAGTCAAGGATGTTGACTAAAGAGCTGTACTATTTCTGGCAGCTGGGCATGATGGGAAATTATGTTTTACCACTGACAGGACTGACCATTCCATAATTATGAGAAGACACTTTTTCCCACGATACATGTTTTCATAGAGGCTGAGGATCCGAACTATATGTGGCCCCCCGGATACTCGCCAGTGCAGTTCCACTTCTCTCTGGGCTTTGGGACACTCGTACAGAATCTAAATAAATCAGAAAAAAGATGCAGACTGTCAGTTTTTTATTTTCTAAAAATGTATACACTACTGTTCAAAAATTTGGATCAGTAAGATATATATATATTTTTAATGAAATCAATACTTTTTTCAGCAAGGGTGCATTAAACTGATCAAAAGACATTTATAATTTTACAAAATATTTTTCAAATAAATGCTGTTATTTTTAATTTTCCATTTATCAAAGAATACTTTTAATAAAACCTGGAACATTCCTTTAATAAAATTCAACTGCTTTCCAGCCGCTTGCTGCCCATTAAAAGAAGAACAGTTATGCAATAGCTTGTTTCATCTAAAAGAAAAGAAAATTTCTATTCATGTTATGCAATTTACCACACAGAGTCAGTACAGAAAGTCCTTAACTGGTCTTTCTTTCTCCTCCTAAGTGGGACGTCAAACACATGGCGTGCACTGGAACAGTGTGAGACCTTGACATTGCACATGTATCCCATCAGAGTGTATTTTTGGGGGCTGAAAGCTGCAACTGCAGTGACACCCAGTGTAACTTCTTGGTGCCTTTTTAGTGTTTTGTGTCCCTTTCAGGCAACAAGATGTCTATGATCAACTGATACGGACTGTAGTAGTTTCATAAATAGTTTACTGTTGTATTTACAAAAACAAGACTAGCTTATAATCACACAGAATGTGTTAAAAAAAACTGATTTGTAGAAATTTGACACCACTTGCTCACTAATGGATCATCTGCAGGGAATGGGTGCCTCCAGGAATGGGTGATGGACTGGGATGACTCCAGTCCATCAATAAACATCTTGTGAAGTGAAAAGCTGATACATTTAGGGACTATGGTGATACAAAATCCAGGAAATAATGAAGTTGATTATAATGATAAATTCTGCCAAAATGAATAGTAGGCTTCTAAACTATAAGAAAAAGATGTCTTACTTTCTTGATTGTTTAATAGGGGCCGATTGCCAAGACTTGAGAGAATCATTTTATAAAAAATGTTCACCATTAATGTTTTGTGTGTGAATACAATTTAAATAATTTGAGACTCAATTTCCACTGTTAAACAAACTTTTATTTCAAATCATTTACCATCTTTCTGCGTACCCCCCTCTCTTCCACTTAGACTGCACCTTTTCCATTAAAGGACAATATTTGCCCCTAAATTGAATTTCCAGTGCATTTTTTTTATCTTTATAAATACAATATTAATAATGTTTTAAATAAAAAAAATGTTCAATAGAGTAATATGCAATGATGATAAAAAAAGTGAAAAGTGATTCTTTTACATACAAAAACCGTCAGTAGGTGGCGGTAAGTCACTGTCTTAAAGTCCCCATGAAATCAAAATTAAAGTTTTTTGGATGTTAGTATCAATATGTTAGTCTTAAGGTTATCTATAAGGCAGTGTGCTCCAAAACAGTGACAAAATTCGCATTTATAAGATATAAGCATTCAAAGCTTGCAGTTCGTCACTTCCGCCAAAACGGCTCAATGTCAATGATTTTTTTGACGTCACATTGTACTTTATCTTCTCATCAAATCTTCTGACCAATCAAATGCTCTCTAGAACGAGAATCCGAAGAGCACAAACGGGATTTTGATTTTGTGTGTGTGGGGGTGGGGGGTGGGGGGCATGTCCCCCTTGTGGAAATTACGCCCCTGACTTTGACTACAAATAAACAGAAACAGACTCAACTGAATGTGTCCTCTTTCTTTTGTGAAATAACGGTTCATACAGGAAAGCATTGTTGCAACTTGCAATCATGTGATGTAAATCCTGTATGATAGAGGATGCGATCATAGGCTGTAGCCTAACCTGTGAGTATAAATCCTGTATAAGCTAGAGGTGTTTCCAACAAATAGTCTACCCTATAATTGAAAACTTTGATTGTGCACATGTGTGTGTGTGTGTGTGTGGATATGGATGTGGGGTGGGGGGGGGGGGGGGGACAAGACATTGTGCCCTGGGGCCTCTGAATTCATAACCCGGGCCTGTTCATACCGCTTTATTTCTGTGTGACTAATTTTCAATCCTGATAAACCACTTATTATCGCAAAACATCGAGGCTTTTGGATTTAAATCTTTAATAAAGCATGCAAACAAACGGCCACTTTTATCATGTTCGTTTTGTGATCGCGCTAGTTCCAGTGACTTATTTCTTATTAGTTTTCTGATAACTTCTCTTTGTTGGTTGAAATGATGGGGTTGCATGACGTTCCTGAGAGGCGTGTAAAGGGCGTGTTTAAGTGAAGCGCAGCGGAGCTTCTGGGCCGACAGTGGAAACGCATCGTGATTTTGGGCTCGGTGCTACAGGTCCGAGGCTATTAGCCCCGCCCGGCCTTTTTAAAGCACTGGCTCACACTGGCCCGACAGTGGAAAAGCGGCTATTAAGTCCAATAAAGAAGTCCATTCCCTGTTGTTCTTCCACATCAAAATCCCATGTAAATTTTTTTAGAACTAGTTTGGACTATTTCACTGGAAAAAGCAATATTATTGAAAAAATACTTGGAAAGCAGTTGGAAATGACAGTTTGAAGTTTAAAAAAATGGCTTTATGATAGGTTTTTTTACACATTTCTTACAAACATGCAGCTTTTCACTTCACAAGATGTTAACTGATGGACTGGAGTGGTGTGGATTACTTGTGGATTATTGTGATGTTTTTATCAGATGTTTGGACTCTCATTCTGACGGCACCCATTCACTGCATAGGATCCACTGGTGAGCAAGTGATGTAATACTACATTTCTCCAAATCTGTTCTGAAGAAACATGTAGAAACTCATCTACATCTTGGGTGGCCTGAGGGTGAGTAGATTTTCATTTTTGGGAGAAGTATTCCTTTAAAATATTGGGGGGAACCCAAAAATGAAAATTATGTCATCATTTACTCACCCACACATTGTTCCAAATCTGTATGACTTTATGTCTTTCTTCTATTGAACATGAAAAAAAGATATTCTGAGGAATATTCAAAAAGTGTTTGTCCATTAAATGAAAGTTGGTCATTGACTTTCACTGTATGGACAAAAAAAATTATTAATTTAAAATTAGTTTAAACTATGAATTAATTAAATTTTTTGTGTTTATTACTCTCATTGATGTAATTATAAAACTATTTTTGACTTGGATAAAAGCAGTTAAGACAGATGTCACCACATAAAAAAA
>NW_015653460.1:1016861-1032243 GCF_001515625.1 Sinocyclocheilus rhinocerous | reverse complement strand
AAAAAAAAAAAAAAAAAAAAAAAAAAGTGCTATATCCATCTACACACTAAAAAGTTAAACTCTAAACACTAAAAAGTTTAGCAATTGTTTACATGCAAGCAAACAGTAATGGGCTTCTGGTTTTAATTTCTATCAATTAAAGCCCAAAAGCTGTTTGAACCACTTGCAGAGGCGTGAACTGCATGCAAATTGATTTGGCCCCCACCCACGTTGTCTCTGCAGCTGATAACCAAAAGTTCACAATGTGTGTGTGGGGGTGAAAAAGAGACGTGTTGCGTTAGCTTTCCGACTAACAGCAGCCGAAAGACAGTTTGAGTCATTTAACAGAGATGCCCGTGAGCTGGAGTTTCAAGGACAGTGCTGTAAATTACTGACTGGAGTAACCTTTATAGTTCAGTCCTGATTCAGAGATACAGGAACCACCTACAAAAAACTGCTGTAGAATCACAGGGAAACAGACGTCAGGAAACTCCTTTTACAACAATAACAGAACAGAAGCTGTGGTTGAAAGAAAACCACGAGAGTATCAGATAACGCACACACACAATAAATCACACGTGCATTGGTTTTGCTGCACAAGCTTTATGGGTAATCTTGTAAAAGGATTAATTTCTAAGGAGCGACAGCATCTACTATTATGAATGTGAGTGCTGTCTGGTGCTAACAAACACATTCACTTACAAAGAAGAACACTTAATAGCAGTGTTTTCTAAGAAAAATAAATACTATTATTACTGTTCACATACTTATTAAGGCTAAGTAAACTAGAAACTAGAAAGATTGTTTAATGATTTTGAAGTCTCTAATGATCACCAAGGCTCCAGAAAATGCAGTACATTTAAAAAAAAATATATTATTACAATTTAAAATAACTCTTTTCTACTTTAATAAATGTATTCCTGTGATGCAAAGCTGAATTTCAAGAAACTCAAGAAACATTTATTATTATTATGTTGAAAACAGTTGTGCTGCTTAACATTTTTGTGGAAACTGATATATGTATATATATATATTATGCAATTAATTTCTTTCATATAAAAATAAAACCCTAGCATTGTGGCAGAAGATTTTTTGCACAGACAAGCACCACTCTCATTTTCTTTAAAAAATGTCAAAATATACAGTAGTTTACATTATGAGAGAAAGCAGATGTGACCATTTCCTGACAAATGAGTCACATCTACTTTTGAGCCAGCTTTTTCAGTTCCACAACAAGCTACAATGGTCTCAATTAAGGCCAGTAATAATATGTACACTATTGCAAAATTGTATGTACCATGAAAGCAATCAGTTTGCTAAATTCACAGAAACATAAACAGACAATATATGCAACAGGCAGTTCATCGGCACGTCTGCAGGGATTGATTGCAGAATGCATGATGGCTATATTGACCGTTTAAGCTTTATGACTGCATTTAATTTCCTGAGGCTACAGCCACAGAATTTAACAGTCTCAGTTAACTGCGAGACGAGTCTATAGGCTTCCGACTGGATTCTATTTAGTAAATAACAAGTTATATTCTTTTATGTGAGTCATTAATTTGAATGAGATGGATGGGTGTTGTTTACAGATACCATCTAATGACACATGTATATATTTATTAGCTTATTTATACTTTGAAACGACTTTTGTTTGTGTAGCCTAAAGTAGTCAGATCGATACATTCAATATTTTTAGTAAAATAAAATCAATTCATTTAGATGTTAAGGGCCTTTTGTTGTTACAGTTAGTGTGCATAATTTATAATAGTAGTGAGTAAAACCAGAAGGTTTCTGTGACCACAGTTTCCTTAAGAAACCTTACAAAGCCGAGTGGGGAATTACATTTTCTAGAAACCACTATATTTCAGTTTCAGCCCAGAAACTTTTATAAACGTTTGGGGGTTTTGCTTTCTGGTCTGTTTGGTCATTTGAAGTGGCTCAACTTGATTTACTGGAGGTCAGCGTAATCATAACCATCTCACGTTTGGTTCTTGGTCAAACAGAGACACGCATGAGTGTTTATATTAGTTTCTGTGTTTGTCCAAGTCACGTTTTATGATAACACGTGAAACATGACACTCTGATCTAAAATAAGACTCTTGTAAAAGACACCACAGCGTTACTCAGCAGTCTGCTTTATAAAAACTATTCTTATCTCATGTAATCTTATACTCTTCTTTATTGGGTCTGTTGTAAAAGAATAACTGAATACTAATGGGACAGAGTTCGAGTTTAATTCATAGCCCAGATTTTGCAAACTGCAAACTTCTACAGACAACTTGGCAGCTCCTGCAGATTCGTCATACAGCTTTGTCACACTCTGCCTTCTCTGTTTCTCCCTTAGGGGGAAATAAATTTCATCCCCCTTGCATAGGAAACATCAAGCGGCTTCCAGATGAACCTTGCGGCACACTCAGAAATATGCCAGGATTGAAAAAGGCTCAAAGCTGAACAATGGCTGGATTCTGAACGTAGAATCAGTGCGGAAAGATGAACTCAAACACTGAACAGTGAGAGTGGCAGTGCCAGGGCTGTAATATGAACCAGTCGAGCATACGGTAGCTGACAGCACAATGGGAACAGTGAAAGGCCATTGAACAGGGCTTTCACATCTTTTCTTTGACATTTTACCACCATGTTGCTTTATTAAATTATAATAAATACTGTTAAACATGAAACAAGGTTCTGATTTAGTCTTATTCACAGCCTTATTTTTTGTTACAAAAAACATAATTGTCCTAAAAATGATATAATTATTATTATAATTATTTAATATATTTAAAAAATGATTTATGTAATATTTATATAGACAGAAGTATTTTACAAAAACATAAGTTGGTTGGTTGCCATAGAAAATCTGCATTTTAATTACATATGTATTAAAAAAGATATAATTAATATTTTGTTCATGTTCGAAAATTCAACAATCCGAGAATAATATGTCGAGAATTCTGTCCTACAAAACATAATTGTCATAAAAATTCAGCATTGTAATTCTAATTATATATGTAACCTTGGACCACAAAACCAGTCTTAAGTCGCTGGGGTATATTTGTAGCAATAGGCAAAAATACACTGCATGGGTCAAAATAATCGATTTTTCTTTTAAGCTAAAAATCATTAGGATATTAAGTAAAGATCATGTTCCATGAAGATATTTTGTAAATTTCCTACCGTAAATATATCAAAACTTAATTTTTGATTAGTAATATGCATTGCTAAGAACTTCATTTGGACAACTTCAAAGAAGATTTTCTCAATATTTTGATTTTTTTGCACCCTCAGATTCCAGATTTTCAAATTGTTGTATCTCAGCCAAATAATGTCCTATCCTAACAAATCAATGGAAAGCTTTCAGATGATGTATAAATCTCAGTTTAAAAAAAAATGACCCTTATGACAGGTTTTGTGGTCCAGGGTCACATGTGCAATGCGTAATTCAAAATATAGCTAAAACACCTTCAGAAAAATCAATACGAATATTTCCTTTATATTAATGTTGTAGACCAACACACTATACAAACTAAACTCAATCAAGGGATCAAGAACCACCACTGCACTGGACTATATATGCAGGGTATAGACTTTGTAAGATAGAGACCCAATGGCAGGGTAATAAATATATCTCAGGGGTTCAATCAGGCAGTAAGATATCTTTTTCTTTGTTGGCAGCCGTTCAAGTCCAATATGGGAAATCAAGAGTGAATTAAATGAATTAGATTTAAGGGATGGCTTCTTTCCAGCTAAACAGAGTGGATTAAACAGCACCTATTCGTTACACTTAGCCATCAACATGCTACCTAATTAAAAGGCAGCCAAGATGGACAGCTCTGCCCTATTCCTGTTTACCCTGTGATTAAAAAGCAGAGAGGATATTGAGCAATAAATAACTCCTAAATGACTCAGGACAACTGGATTTTCACTGTGGTCCAGCACACTGAGATTAATTTAGGATAGCACAATAAGCATCAAAAGAGCCTCATTTACATTTTCCCATGCCATTTTCATAATAATAGGCAATGTCTCTATCACTCTGAAGAGATATTTGGGATGGTACTGTGTGTCAATTGAGTGTAAGTGAGTCTGTTGTCACATTGGCTCTGTGTGATATTCAAATCCTGACCTTAACTATTACAAGAGACACTGAATGTGTATCTCAGGCCAGCTGCTGTTTAAACCTAGTTAGATATCTTCCACTAAGTTGTAAAACAGAGAGAACAGGTGCAATCCAGACTTGCCAAATCAGATGGCCTGACAAAACTACAAGTGGACAGGGAAGTTTATAAATACTTATTTCTTCACAATACAAAAACATGAGCAGACGAATCATTACCTGACATTTTGGTACAGTTTGCCTATCTAAGTTCTTCCTAAGTCTATATTTAAAAAAATGGGACCAGTAAGTCCAATTAGACTATAGGCAAATTTCCCCAGAAATATTTAAATAAGCATTCATTTATTAAATTGTAATATATATATATTAAAATTAAACCTGAATATATATATATATATATATTCAGGTTTAATATTAGCATAATATTTTATAATGATAATTTTAGAGTTTTTAGAGTTTTACTACTACAATTATAATTTTCTCTTTATGTGCATAGAGGTCCTCTGATCCAGCTGGATTATACTGGACAGTAAATCCCTGTTCACGATGGCGCTTGGGTGACATGTTTCCATTGCACTGCCTGAATGCTGTGTGTCACACCTCATCTCCTTAAAGAGCCAAGTCAGATTGGGGTTACCCAACTAGGTTACCCGAACTTCACTTCAGTTTCCAGGAACCTCAACACTGTTTGTCACTCTGGCAGTCACCCTTTACATGAGGTACGGTGCCATGACACACATGCAAACACATAGAGACACTGAAGACAAGCAAATTAACGGTTTTCTGTGACATCAGATGTGAATACATAATGAATTACTCTCTTGATTATTAAGCAAAACTCCTGTAGCTCAAGCAACACCTGCAGCAAGTTCATTAGAAAATGTTACTTGATTTGAAACTGTTTTTTTCAAAGCTGTCATACTGACATGGACTTTATATACATTATATTTAAAGTATATTTGTCATCTAACAAATTTTTTTATTTGCAGCATTATCAAAAAAAACAGTGAAATTTCTTGATTTGAATTCACAGTTTTAAAATTCCCTGATATTTCTGCATTTTCCATGACTCCCACACTCCCAGTTTTCTAGATTTTGAAAAATATGGTGAAAATGAAAAAAAGTGAAAAATATGGTGAAAAGTTCCATCATTTTAATAGGCTATTTTAATAGTTAATGTCCATGATATTTGTTAACTACACATTGTGCTTAATGTTTTGAGGTGTAAGGACTGATTCGGAAACAAAACCACTATATTGCATTAGGTTAACAGCGTTCATTTGCTGAAAAATATGTATTGCACGAGTTGAGTCAACTCTCCCATCAGAGGCGTCATGCCCATTCAAAGTGATTTCACATTTCAGATCTCAGATTTCTGAGCCAAGTGGATTTTGAATGCAGCTTCCAAAAGACAAAAAATAGCCGAATCATATTTTTTATATTTGATACAATCGCACAGGTGTGATTAGATCGTTCAGTGCAGCATATCATCAGCTGCTAAATTCAAATCTGCGTTAGCTGGACGCGTTTTTACAGCGCTCCATTATAACCAATCACACACGATTCTGTTGAACTTATGAATGCAATGGCCAATCAGAGACGTTCAGATGAGTCATCGCTGAAAAGCGGTGTTTTGTTCACTGGCTCGCTGACTGAATTCTCTGGCGAATTGTCTCTTCAGAAACAACAAAGTGCAGATGTGCATACAAGATATTCATTTCACAGTGTAAACAGCTTCAGTGATTTTAATGGGAGTTTTTTGAGAGTGCCTGAACTCTGGCTAGACTGAATGAAAATGTTCTTTGATAATGTAAATGTTCTTTGCTCTCTGTAAAATGAAAGTGTTAAAATAAGTAACTTACAATATTGTTATTAAATTCACATTAAATACAAAGTCAGTCGTATTAAAAATATTTTATGGCATGACACCCATATCTGGTACTTAAGTATAAAGACGGGTTTTATGTGTAGTTGATAGATTACAGTATTAGTCTACTTCTATAAAGGTGCAAAATGCATTTACTTACACATATTTGAGAATCGAGATATTTCCTGATATAGTTACCACGTTTGGAAATATTTCGAGTAAAAAGGAAAAAAAAAAACAAGCCTATATCACAGTTATACAGTGCTATCGTGGCTGCTGTGTCCCCCCCTCCCCACATGTGTGTGTAATTTACCTTCAGCGCGCACTTTTGTCCGGTTTTCTTGTTATAGCACTCCACCACTTTGCCGTTAACACCCAGACCCAACACTTGACTTGAGACTTTGTAGTCCTCGGTCACGGCATGACGCTTGATTTCCAGCTTGGGATAGACAGGCAGGGGGAACCGAGTGGAGTCGGTGTCTGTGGACTGGCTCTCTGGGTGAGACGCGGCGCTCTCGGTCGCTTCTGTCTTCTCGCTTTGCGTTTCAGATTTTGGCTCGGGCTCGGACGCGTCCGCGTTGTCCGTTTGAGACTTTCCATTCTGGAGCATCTTTCAATGCAGGCGAAATTAAGCTATTAGACACTCGACGTGGCTCAAGAGTGTCCTTTAAAATCCACAGATAAACTATCCGCGCGCTGTCACTGAGTGACGCTGCTCCGAAAATACACTGCTGATGAATTCCCGTGATGACTGACGGTTACAGAATTACAGCACATTTACCAGCATTAGGCCACTTATATTCAGATACATATAAATAATATGCCAATTTCAACATCACCAGGAAGATTATCATAAATAAAGTTGAACAAAAAAATAAAATCCCCTTATTTGTAGGCTAAGGTTTTGTCCATAAGTTATAAAAATGAATTCGAAAACAGTGTTACCAAATAATAAAAGTCATATTCACGTTGAGTAGAAAAGGTCCCAGCTGAAAGTGTCAGAAATGAAAAAGAAGTGTGATTTGTCATGCGGAGTTCCGGTCATTGACTGTATTGCCGCTGTGTGCGTGTGTGTCGCGTTCACGTGGGGTCAGTAGTGTCTGTTGCAGAAGCGCGAGCTGTTGAACTGCTAGTTTCTTAAAGGAGCCGCGCACGTTTAGAAATGACTTGAGTAAGGCAATATTACCGTTAGAAATTAGACTGAGACACCGAGACTATGTCTGCATTAATCAGAATTTTAAGTCATGTAAACACCATAAAAATATATAGAGTGTAAAACAATTTTAATTTATGTCTGTCTAATTTACTGCAGTGTTATGATTGTATTTATAACTAAACACTGAAACTATGGGATAGTTCACCCAAAAATGAAAATTCTGTCATTAATTACTCACCCTCAGGTCATTCCAAACCCGTAAGACTTTTGTTCA
Organism: Sinocyclocheilus rhinocerous; assembly: GCF_001515625.1. Lineage (NCBI taxonomy): Eukaryota > Metazoa > Chordata > Actinopteri > Cypriniformes > Cyprinidae > Sinocyclocheilus > Sinocyclocheilus rhinocerous. The sequence goes on along the minus strand of NW_015653460.1, from coordinate 1,024,850 downwards.
TCTTTGGAACACAAATTAAGATATTCTGATGAAATCCAAGTGCTTTGCGTAGTAAGGAATGCAAATGGCACGTTCAAGGTCCAGAAAGGTAGTACGGAAATCGTTAAAACGGTCCATGTGATATCAGTGGATCAACCTTAATTTTATAAAGCTACGAGAATATTTTTTTGTACAAAGAAAACACAAAACAATGACTTTATTCAACAATTTCTTCTCTTCCGTGTCAGTCTCTGATGTGAGTTCATGACAGTACCAAAGTATTCTCGTAGCGTCATAAAATTAAGGTTGAACCACTGATGTCACATGGACTATTTTAAAGATGTCCTTACTACCTTTGTTGGCCTTGAACGTGTAAGTTGCGTTACTGTCTATGGAGGGTCAGAAAGCTATCTTAATTTGTATATTCAAAAATATCTCAATTTGTGTTCCGAAGATGAACGAAGGTCTTACATGTTTGGAAGGACATGAGGACAGAATGAAAACAGAATTTTCATTTTTGGGTAAACTATCCCTTTAAAATCATTTTCATATAAAAGCTAAAATAACACAAAATATACCTATAAGATGAAACTTAAATTTAAATGAAAATTAGAAATGTTGCCTTTGCAACTAACTAAAACTGAAATAAAAAATAAACACTAAATTGTATTTAATAAAAAACGAATGAAAATGACAAAAAATGACAAAAGCAAATTACTGAAACATTAAAATTAAAATAAAAGTAAAAAGAAAAGAAAATTCAAATATTAATAAATACTACAATATACTACCATAGTGATATACTAAAATATTAATAAATATGCCATATATATTGCATGATATCATTGCTTGTGGGTGGAGTTCATTTTGTGGTTTGCGTGAGGGCCCCAAGATTTAGTACAACACTGCATCCATGCATAAAACTGTTTTATTACCACATTAAAAAACTTAGTAGTCATCTCTAAACACTGACTGACAGTGTTTACAGCGTAACAGTGTTTTCTCACCAATCTGTATTTTTCCAATGTTGCTTCAAGCTTTTATGTGTGTATGAATAAGGGTTTGTGTATAAGTCTAGTAGTCAAGAGCGCAGATCAAGGCCACACCCTGTTTGATCCAGTGCCCTTGGGTACGATCTGTGGGCAGCTCAACTGCAATTACATAGTTAGTTGAGTGCCCGGTGGTTGAGAGAGTTCCTGTGGAAAAAAAACAAAACTTTTCAGATCTCTGTGGTAAAATACAAACCAAATTGTCACATAAATCACAATGACTCCACAGGATGTACAGTAGTGAAACATTAACAAAAGAGTGTGGCAAGTTTCACAAAGAAATGCTCTTCAAATTGCTCACCAGCACGGGTAAGAGTTTTGTAGATAGGACACATGTAGATTCCAGACTGAGGGGGACTGCGGTTGGGAACGGGTACCATCCAGATAACAGCCATCTCTGTGTAGAGCTCTTTGGGACGGGATTCAGTAAGCTGGCCTGTTTCTGAATCCCAGCGTGCCCCTTCAAGATACAGACCGTGGATGAAGCAGCCGATGTCGGGCCTCACAGTCAGCTCTGCTGCTGCTTCCTTCATCACCTAAACGAGGGTTCAAACAGAGGAAATCAAAGAAAACCGCTAAAAGAATAGTTCCTAAAAATTATACACATCATGCTGTTTAGATATGCAACAGAACGTCCTATTCCAATGTTTGACCTCCTCAGGTATGCCATACTTCTTTTAATGGTCTATCAAATATCAAGCTTGCTTTGAGAGCTTAATATGGAAACATAGTTGAGGCTTCAAATTGCATTACAGAGAGTTTCATGCCTTGCTGTTGAAAGCAAATTACGCACCTTAAAGTCAAAAGCAATGGTGTCAATGGAGACCGAAGCGCTTCGGGCAAAGTTCTGCAGGGTTCCTGTGAGGAAGGCTTGGGGGAAGAAGAACCCACTGATCCAGAATACAGCAGGAATGCCATCTGAAATCCAGTTCTGCAAAAAGCTAATGCGCTGAACCAGATCGGACACCCAGGAAGCCAGCGGCTTAAGAGATGGATATGCCTTGGAAAATATTAAAAGAAGAATATTATGCCATCCATTCAAATATATCAAATAAGTCTAAGCCCTCAGTAGTCAAAGTGCTAATTCTGATTTCAGTTACACGCACAAGAGTGTTTACATAGTCAAGACATAACAAAAACACTCATTCCACAAATTCAGTGCATGTCTTGCATGGTTAACATTTAGGAGAGTCTTGCCTTGGCCTTCCATAGTTCTGGAACAGCATTGATGAACAGACTGTTAGACATCAGCTCCAGTTCAGATGACATAACCACCAAACCCTTCAAAGCTTTCACCAGATCACTGAGACTCTGGGAAATCACTGATAACAACTTATTATATCTGTGAGAGTGATAGAGAGGTGCATTTTTAGAGTGTTTTTTTTTAATATACACTATTAAATATACACTATCTGTAAGATTTTTCAACGTTTTTGAAAGAACAGTAATAGCAATACTGTTAAATATTATTACAATTCAAAATAACCATTTTAAAATGTAATTTATCCCTGTGATGGCAAACGCTGAATTTTCAGCATCATTACTCATAATTTTAACATTATTCTTAGATGTATAGAAAGTAGAACATCATTTTCTTGAAACTGAAAACTTACCTTATAACCTCCTGAACCAGGACCGTGTTCATAGATTCTTCATACATCACTGGGTATTTATTCATGACCTCCTGCACATTAATGAGACTGGGAATCTTCTCCACAATCCCCTCCACAATTTCCTCTATGATCTTAATGTGTAGAGGGAAAAGAGAGTGTGCATTAAGCCTAAAATGCATATACATTTTACTTCACTGGAGTTAAGCACAATCCATAATTGCAGCGTCACAACTATAATCAAAAATTAAATGTATGGCTGATTAAAATGCTGCACAACCATGTGGTCTTCTACAACTATAGATTATCTGTTTAGGATTGTTTTTAACTACATTTAAGAGGACATTAAAGAGCACAGTCTCATGCAAAACAGTGTGAATACACATACAATATACATACTGTATACACTACCGTTCAAAAATTTGAGTTTGGTAAGATTTTTTTATGTTTTTAAATGAAGTCTCGTGTTCACCAAGACTGCAGTTATTTGATTAAAAATACAGAAAAACAGAAATATTGTGTTTTATTGTAAACATTACATTTTAAAGTAACTATTTATTATTTAAATATATTTTAAAATGTGATTTATTCCTTTGATGGCAAAGTTGAACTTTTCAGGATTTTTTGAAAGTTCAAAAGAAGAAGTCTTCACTGGTTTACATATAAATTTAATGCATCCTTGATGTATAAAAATAATTTATTAAAAAAAAAATTCTGACCAATATATATTCAATTTATTAACTGGCATATTAAATTCAAATAAATGTATGTAGAATCAATATGACACATACCTCATCTCTGGACTTGCCTCCGCTGGCTGCTGCTCTGGGCTGGAGCTTCACTAAAGTTCCCAGCAGAGCAAATGTCTCATTTTGTGCAAAGCTTATGTTGGCATTGTCATGGAGGCCAAAGATCTCTGGTGAGTCGTTAATTGGTAGGCCACGAAAGTATGTCAAATAACCCTGCAAAAAAAAATAAAAATTAGATGTATTGCATAAACATAACAGAACACAAGCTAAATTGTAAGCCTGTGAATGGAAACGTTCCTTTTGCACTGATCTGAGATCAGCTTTATTGTTTTTTCATAATATCTGAGGTTAAGAGATATCAGTTCTGGACCTTGACATTGTTCTCAGTGCTGATTTGTCTGTATTCTCCAGAAGGAGAGTAAAGGTGTTCAGGGCCCAGGACAGCGGGGCAGTAGAAATCCTCTAGGATGTTTAGGATGCAACGGCGATCCCAGTTGTCTGTCACACGACCCCCATAGTTTATTTCCCCTGCAGTATACTTCAGAACCTGAACAGTGAGGGAGAGAGAGAGATCAGTAAGATTTGCGAGTGATTTGCTTCCTTTATACAAACATAAACACTACCAAATATAGATGTTTAGATGTTCTGGAATTGTTTAAAATGGCATATTTATAGTCACCCAATATATGTTTAATCAGCTAAGGATATGCACAAAGGAAGGGAAATACTCTGCAGAGAGACATGAAACTGTGTGTGGCAAGAGAACATCTGGATTTGCCTTATATGGTATGTCCTGATATTCATCCAGGAACATTTTCAGCTGGCTGATGCAGATGTGCAGGTCCCCATCCGTAAACTCATATGGAATGTTAAATCCTAGTGGGCCGAATTTCCTGCGCTCAATAGCATTTCCATGGAAAAGGCACAGAGACAGGAGGAGAGCCTTCAACTCTGCTGTCTGCCAAAAGACATACAGAAAAAGATCAAAAGAGAACTATATTTTATAATAAACACAAATAAGAAAGATATCATATTATATATTTACATTTACATACACTAGTGTTCATAAATTTAGGGTCAGAATAAGATTTAAAATATATATTTTTTATTAAGAAAGGATGCATTAAAGAGTTAGTTCACCCAAAAATTAAAATTCTGTCATTAATTACTCAGCCTCATGTCGTTCAACCCGTAAGACCTCTCCAAAATGGCGCTAGGGTGACGAGGAGGAGACGAATTGTTGAATAAAGTCGTTTTTTTTTCTTTTGCACACAAAAAGTTTTCTCGTAGCTTCGTAAAATTACGGTTGAACCCCTGATGTCACATGTGTTATTTTACCGATCTCCTTGCTATGTTTCTGGACCTTGATCGTGTAAGGACACTTGCTGTCTATAAGAGAGCTCTCGGGATGCATCAAAAAAATATCTTAATTTGTGTTCCGAAGATGAACGGAGGTCTTACAGGTTTGGAACAACATGAGGGTGAGTAATTAATGACAGAATTTTCATTTTTGGGTGAACTAACCCTTTAAACTGACCAAAAGTGGCATTAAAAGCAAAAACATTTCTATTTCAAATAAATGCTGTTCTTTTGAATTCCTATTTATCAAAGAATAATGAAAAAAAATAAATAAAATGGTTTCTACAAAAACATTTAGCAGCAAAAGTGTTTTCAGTGATAATAGTTTCTTTAACTGCTGAAAATTCAGATTTGCCATCACAGGAATAAATAACATTTTAAAACAAAAAAGAAAAACAGTTTTTTATTTGTAATAATATTTCACAACTTATTCTTTAATTTTGTTCAAATAAATGCAGTCTTGGTGATTATCTTGGTGAAGTCTTTTTTTCAAAAACATAAAAAAATATTGCTATAATCCTAATTAATATGACACATTTTTTCTCAACATAAAAAGACAAAGAAAACGTGCTTATTTTCAACATGAACCTTAGTACAGGAAGTGATGAAATCATCAGTGAGGCTGCCATAGGTCTTCAGGAGATTGGCTTTAATGCCTCGTGGTGGTTCTATGGTCATCTTGGAGCCATTCTGCAGAATTGAGACTGGAAACTTGTTGCTGGGCAGACTAGTGAGCCAAAGACGGAAGTCCCGATTAACCTACAATACAAACAAGTTTTTCTTTAAAAAAAACAAAAAAACAATGAATGTAACAAAGATTAATAGGTATATTCAACAAACAGTCAATAAAAACTAAAATAGCTAGTCAGGTGTGTCAAACTTTGTCAGGATCGATGTTCTCGATGAGTCTCTCCAGAGATGGCATCCAGCTGGGAGCGAGGTGGCAGTTCTGGAAGAAGACCCATTGTCCTTTCTCCATGGCGCTGTGCATCATGGTCTCAGCACTGGGGCCCTGACATACAACCAATGCTGTTAGCCCAATATAGTCAATATACTCAAATATATGCAGATATAGTGTCTTATGATGTGTCCATTATTACTCACTTGTTCACTCATCCATTACTAATGCTTACACAATGCATAGCAGTTGAGTACACAATATTAGTGACATTATTAGTGATATTAGTGACAGAATAAAGTGACACTACTACAAAACGCCCAATACCCCAATATAGTTCACTATATATAATGTTTAACTGGACAAATTTCACTTTATTACATTAAGCTATAACAAACACATACACACATATATATATATATATTTATATATATTGGGGCGAGTATCCCGGTTCCAGATCAGCGTCGTCCTGGAAACGCCGCTTCCACACTGATCACACAATCACAACACCTGTGTGTGATGAGTGGCGCACCTGGAGCTCATTCCCGCCGGCCATAAAAGCCAGGAGAAGAGGCACCCGACTGGAGTTGCAACGGAGCTCCAGGCGAAATTAATGCTTGTTTCTCCCTGTTCACAGAATCCGACGGCACCCCAGGAGAGGGATCTTCACCACGGCACTTCACCCCACGAGCACCGAGTGGAGACTTGCACCAAGCACCATGCCCCTCCCGGAATCGCCCGTCAAGGCTCACCAGTACCTCGTCAGGTTAACCGAGCACGACGACATCGAAGCTTACCTCCATACTTTTGAGGTTATCGCAGCTCGAGAGGGGTGGGTACCGGAAGAGTGGGCTCGCATCATCACCCCCTTCCTCACCGGAGAAGCTCAGCAGGCCTATTATGCCCTGCAGGTGCTCAGGAATGAAAAATATGACGAGCTAAAAAACGAAATTCTAGCCCGGGTGGGCCTGTCTCCCATGTGTGCAGCGCAGCAATTCTACCAATGGACCTATGACGAACGGCAGACGGTGAGAGCTCAAGCTGCTCAACTTGCCCGATTGGCTCACCTGTGGCTCCTCTTCGATTCACCTACCGCAGACCAGGTAGCAGAGAAAGTCCTTGTCGATCGGCTGTTACGGGGAGGAAAAATTCCTCTTGGTCGTGCCCAAAACCAAGACAGAGACAGTCATGGAGCTGGCACATGCCCATCCAATGTTGGGGCACCTCGGGGTCGAAAATACCGTCCAACGCATCCGGGACCGTTTCCACTGGCCAGGACTGGAGGCAGAAGTGAAACGATTCTGCCGTAGTTGCCCCACCTGCCAGCAGACGTCTCCTCATCCTCCCCCCAGCCCGCTCATTCCACTACCCGTCATCATTGTGCCCTTCGAGCGGATCGGGATGGATCTGGTGGGACCGCTGCCGAAGTCTGCCCGGGGACATGAGCACATCCTAGTCATCCTGGACTACGCCACCCGGTACCCGGAAGCCATTCCTCTTCGTGCGGCAAACGCCAAGAACATTGCCCGAGAGCTATTCCTGCTGGCCAGCCGAGTCGGGATCACAAAGGAAATCCTGACTGACCAGGGTACCCCCTTCATGTCCCGGGTCATGGCGGACCTCTGTCGACTCCTCAAAGTACAACATCTGAGGACGTCGGTCTACCACCCGCAGACGGATGGCTTGGTCGAAAGGTTTAACCAGATGCTCAAACGGATGCTGAGGCGGGTGGTGGCCGAAGATGGACGCAACTGGGATCTCATGATCCCGTATGTGCTCTTTGGAGTCCGGGAAGTACCAGAGGCCTCCACAGGCTTCACCCCCTTTGAACTGCTGTTTGGGAGACAACCCAGGGGCCTTCTAGACGTCGCTCGGGAAGCTTGTGAGAACCAACCAGCCCCACTTCGTAGCCTCGTCGAGCACGTATGGGAAATGAGAGAAAGGATTGACCGAGTCATGCCCCTTGTTAAAGAACACCTTGTGACAGCCCAGCGCGCCCAGCAACGTCTGTACGACCGGCCCGCACAAGCCCGGGAGTTCCAGCCGGGCGATCGAGTGGTGGTACTGGTCCCGACAGCTGCGTGCAAGTTCCTAGCGACCTGGCAGGGGCCCTACACCGTAGTGGAACGGATGGGACCGGTTACGTACCGTGTGCGGCAACCGGGCCGCCGACGGACGGAGCAAATCTACCACGTCAACTTGCTCAAGAAGTGGGTTCCCCGGCCCGAGCAACTCGCCGCGCTAGCCCATACCGGGCCCCCAGTAGTGGACATGGAACCGCAGCTGTCGGCGACCCAGAAAGCGGAACTCGAGGCCCTGGTCAGTCAGTTCCAGGATGTGTTCAG
>NW_015653460.1:1011936-1015328 GCF_001515625.1 Sinocyclocheilus rhinocerous | reverse complement strand
CCCACCTGCCAGCAGACGTCTCCTTGTCATCCTCCTCTCAGCCCGCTCATTCCACTACACGTCATCGATGTGCCCTTCGAGCGGATCGGGATGGATCTGGTGGGACCGCTGCCGAAGTCTGCCCGGGGACATGAGCACATCCTGGTCATCCTGGACTATGCCACCCGGTACCCGGAAGCCATTCCACTTCGAGCGGCCAACGCCAAGAACATTGCCCGCGAACTGTTTCTGCTGGCCAGCCGCGTCGGGATCCCAAAGGAAATCCTGACTGACCAGGGTACCCCCTTCATGTCCCGGGTCATGGCGGACCTCTGTCACCTCCTCAAGGTCCAACAATTGAGGACGTCGGTCTACCACCCGCAGACGGATGGCCTGGTGGAGCGGTTTAACCAGACGCTCAAACGGATGCTGAAGCGGGTGGTGGCCGAAGATGGGCGTGACTGGGACCTCATGATCCCGTACGTGCTCTTTGGAGTCCGGGAAGTACCACAGGCCTCCACAGGCTTCACCCCCTTTGAACTGCTGTTTGGGAGACAACCCAGGGGCCTTCTAGACGTCGCTCGGGAAGCTTGTGAGAACCAACCAGCCCCACTTCGTAGCCTCGTCGAGCACATGAGAGAAATGAGAGAAAGGATTGACCGAGTCATGCCCCTTGTTAAAGAACACCTTGTGACAGCCCAGCAACGTCTGTAACGTCTGTACGACCGGCCCGCACAAGCCCGGGAGTTCCAGCCGGGCGATCGTGTGGTGGTTCTGGTCCCGACAGCTGCGTGTAAGTTCCTAGCGACCTGGCAGGGGCCCTACACAGTAGTGGAACGAATGGGACCGGTTACGTACCGTGTGCGGCAACCCGGCCGCCGACGAACGGAGCAAATCTACCACGTTAACTTGCTCAAGAAGTGGGTTCCCCGGCCCGAGCAACTCGCCGCGCTGGCCCATACCGTCCCTCCAGTAGTGGACGTAGATCCGCAGCTGTCGGCGACCCAGAAGACAGAACTCGAGGCCCTGGTCAATCAGTTTAAGGATGTGTTCAGTGAGACCCTGGGTAGAACCACGGTCATCGAGCACGAGGTCCGCACACCACCAGGAGTCGTAGTCCGGCAGCGGCCCTACCGGATACCAGAAGCTCGCCGGCCGGCTATAGAGGAGGAGGTAAAGAAGATGCTCCAACTGGGAATCATCGAGCCCTCCCGTAGCCCCTGGGCCAGCCCAATAGTGATGGTTCCAAAGCCGGACAACACCCTCCGGTTCTGTAACGACTTCAGGAAGGTCAATCAAGTTTCCGCCTTTGACGGCTATCCCATGCCGCGGGTGGATGAGCTCTTGGACCGGCTGGGCAAGGCTCGATACATCAGCACCTTGGACCTCACCAAAGGATATTGGCAGGTGCCCCTCTCCCAGAGCACCCGGGAGAAGACCGCTTTTTAGCCCTCCCAATGGCCACTGGCATTACAAGGTGCTACCCTTCGGCCTACACGGGGCACCAGCCACGTTCCAGCGGTCACCCCACGAGCACCGAGTGGAGACTTGCACCGAGCACCATTCATCTGAGCACGTGTGATCAGTGTGTGTGTCAATAAATCACCCTCCGGGGCACTTTCTAGCAGTACCGAGTCTGTGTTCTCATTCACCCTGCGACTATATATATATATATATATATAAAATGCTATTAAAACGTATGCACTAAATTTATCCATTATTTTGATTTCAAATTCAATCTTTGTTAGCCTATACTGAAAGTGCTTTTTCAGCATTGTGATGATGTGATCCTCTTTTATCACAGTACAGTTACACAATCTTTCATAGACATATTCACGTTTAAACTCAATTAATATAAACAATGTATTAAATGCATTTGGCTTCTAGATTTGTATATTAAGTTGCTCAAGCAAGTGGAAACATTTAAACACAGCATACCTACTTTTTACTTTCTTGTGTTAGGCTATCACAAATATTTTAAATAAACTTACCACTGACAGAAACCGTCGGCTCTCGTGCCTTTTACATTTAAATCTTTATTACAAACAGTCCCGCGGGTCTTAAAGAACTTTGTTTTTCTACCTCCACAAGATACAAGTGCATATGTTGCCTTGTTTATCTAAAAGTGCACTTTTCTTTGTTTTAAGCCAAAAAGCCTGTGAAACACAGTAGACTTTAATTATATCTATTTATTGTGAAATTACTACATTTCCGTGTCAATCCATGTTCATTTTTACTGCGAACAAAGCACTGTCACTTTAATTCAGCACATGCAGCACAGCAAAAATAGACTCCTGCATCACTCCTGGAACGCACTGCCAGACCGCAACCGTGTGCAGTGTTAACGCTCTGATCCGTTAACATGGGTGCGGAAAAAAATACACACCGCAAACGGAGTATGTGTGAAACAGGCGTTAGTCTGACTATACATTTATGATATCAGTTTCTGCATATGTTTAACTCTCGATGTTTTGTGTTCTGACCTGTCCTTGGCCAAGGGAGATGGCGGTCATCTTCTTTGAAAACTTCATGACCTCTGCAAACTTATAGAGGTCAGCAGCGGGGTCGGTACCAGGAGAAAGCACAAAAATGAGAGCGGTGGAAGGTGACGAATCTTTAAACACCACAGACAGGTCTGATGTCTGAGAGACAAGAGAAACATGGTGGAATGACAAACCAAAACCAAAAAGAGTGAGTCATACAGAAAAACATTATTAGTATGACTCAAAAATATGCAAATACCTGCTACAGGGTGAATTCAAATTAGCCTCTGTTTATTTAACATTCTAATGCGAAGTTCTTACACAAACAGTGTTCCGTTAATATCAAAATGCTATTAGATTGTTAACGCTATTATATGATGATATGAGCACAGCGTATATAGAGCATATGTGTGGGTACCTGTGGCTCGATGAAGTTCTGACCCAGCTGTGAAGCCACAAAGTCCTGCAGGCCGTGAGTGAGCCGGTCAGCTCTCAGACAACGCAGAAACAGAAGCTTCTGAAATGAGTCTAAACCACTGTCCCACTCGCCTGGAAGAGGCTCCCTGTTCACATAATTATAATTCATTACATTTATATAGCGCTTTTCTAGGCACTCAAAGCGCTTTACAGTGTCAGGGGGTATCTCCTCATCCACCACCAGCGTGCAGCATTCACCTGGATGATGCGACGGCAGCCATAGTGCGCCAGAACGCCCACCACACACCAGCTTACTGGTGGAGAGGAGACAAAGTTATGAAGCCAATCAGTAGATATGGGGATTGTCAGGAGGCCATGATGATCAGAGGCCAATGGGCAAATTTGGCCAGGATGCCGAGGTCACACCTCTACTCTTTTCGAAAGACATCCTGGGATTTTTAATGACCACAGAGAGTCAGGACCTCGGTTTAACGTCTCATCCGAAGGACGGTG
>NW_015653460.1:1006151-1011073 GCF_001515625.1 Sinocyclocheilus rhinocerous | reverse complement strand
GAATTTGGCCAGGACACCAGGGATACACCCCTACTCTTTACGAGAAGTGCCATGCGATTTTTAATGACCAGAGAGTCAGGACCTCGGTTTAACGTCTCATCCAGAGGACGGTGCTTGTTGACAGTATAGTGTCCCCGTCACTATACTGGGGCATCAGGACCCACACAGACCACAGGGTGAGCACCCCCTGCTGGCCTCACTAACACCTCTTGCAGCAGCAACCTAGTTTTCCCAGGAGGTCTCCCATCAAGGTACTGACCAGGCTCAGCCCTGCTTAGCTTTAGTGGGTAACCAGTCTTGGGCTTCAGGGTGATATGGCACATATGCTTATAAACTTAGAATCTAAACCTGACATGCACAATAACAATACTTACAACCTCTAATAGGGCCTACAAGTATGTTTGTGCCTACCTGTGTGGCTGGCTGCTGTCGAATATACTCTTGAATGCAGACTCATGCTTGGAGAAGCTCTCTGGCAGGTTACTGAAGGTGGGCAGGGTGCTCAGTGCCAGTATGTCCTGCCAGGCTCTCATGGAGAGCCAGTTTGGAGCAGGATTTGGAGCCTGATGCTGGGGCCGCCCCCCTGATAACAAGTATTGCCACTCAGCCTGTGCACACACAGACATTCATACACAAATCAAGATATTTCTTTACTTTGTTATTATTTCTTCCTCACTACAAACACAGAAAATGATATGACAACACGGTGTTAGCTGTTCAGTTGTTTTATCACAGCACAATCAAATAAAGCTGGATTTATAGTGGAAGAAATATTAGCATTATTAAAAGCAGCTTGAGTGATAAAGATCAAAAGAAAATAGAGACAGAATTCACTTAATGAACTTGTTTTAAATATCCTTGTGTGGTCTCTGATAAACTGATAAACATTTTCCATAAATACTTGCTGGTTGGAAAGAAAGAGGCTGAGCTAGAAAAAAAGAAATAAAGGTTGAGATGAAGACAAGAGACATTTAATCCTGTTTTTGTCTTGCTAACCATATCAATCTTGCTGTCATTCATCAGAATTCTGGAACAAAGGAGGAAGGCAAACATCAGCTTGTGTTTCTCAAAAAGACTGCGACAGACGTTACTGTACAAGCTGAAGGTGAAGAACTCATTAATGTTGAAAATGCGCTCCTTCACTTTATCTGTGGGGAAATAAGCCAAGATAGTTAGTTAATCAGTTTGTTAATTAATAAAATAATTGATATAATGCATTTTTATAATGAATATGAATATAAGTTCTTCAGTGCCAAAGGTCAATAATAGAAGGGCATGTTTTCACCTGCTTTCTTTGAGTTGGCAATGCCACTCATAAAAATCCCCAGGAACCACTCCAGAGAGTACTGGTACATGGGGTCCACATTTGACAGATCTGACACACAGAAGAAGAGGATCTGGGCTCTGACAGCCACTGGGACGTATTCCAGACGTGTGGCGTCAATGTCCCTCTCAGTTGCCTCAGCTGCAGTCACTTTAGCCTAATGGTTTGAAAATGTTCAAAAATCACTGATTTGGTATTAGATTTCTACAGCATAAATAGAAAGCAGATTTAGCACTGCACAAGCATTTCTTTCAGACCTGAATTTCTTCGGCTTTGACTTTGGAGGCCGCAAGCACTCTTATCAATTCCTCGTCATCAACAGGGTTTCCCTCTGAAGAGCTCAGTCGGAACAGGATCTGATCTTCTATCTCCTTTAATTCCTGTTTCATTTGTGCATTACTCACAATGAGTTGGTTCTTTGCCTTTTCCAGATCAGGTCTCTCTTCAGCTACGAGACAGCCTAGTAGCTGATCCTCTAGCCCACTGTTTGAATACGCACAGAAACCCAACACATGTGAAATTCAGAATCCACCTCTCAACCTAAAAGCCCTCATTATGTTCTTGTCTTAAGAAATTTAAGAGCAGCACCTGGGTGAGAGGGTGAAGTTAATGAGAGTCACTTTAGTAGAGATCTCCGGTGAGTAATGTGGGTTGGGCAGCTTAGTGGTGATGTACATCTTGAAGTCGTCATGATAGTGAATGACAGTGTCTCCGAGTTTTAGAACTATGTTGCCTTCATGGGTATATGTCTGAAGAGCATACACTCAAGAAAGTCAGATTTACACTACAGGCATCTAAGAAATACTATAACAAAAGGTTCATTGAAATCGTCAAACACTGTTCATATTCATGTGGCTGCTATAGCACATTTTGAGTTTTATTTTATGATTTATTCACACAAAACAGTGATGTATACCTGTCGTAAGAGCACAGGGTCCAACGCAGGGTCTAGCTCCTCCCCAACATTCTCCAGCAAGCAAGGCTTTCCAAAGCGGATAGCATTTTCTAAACTACGTAGGAAGTCTCGGTCACTCAACTTCATCACAGCTAATGTGTTATCACGCTCCTGTGGAAACAGAACAAAAGCAAAGACCATGAGAAAAGGCAGAAACAAAAACTGCATTGGAGTAAATTATTCAGTACAATACACACAATACTGTTCAAAAGTTTAGGGTCATTAAGATTTTAGTCCCATCTCATCAGCATTTACTGCAATTTTTGATCAATTATATGCAGCCTGGTGAGCTTTTGACCAAAAAACTTTTGGACACTAGTGCATGATTTAGCTAGTTAGCTTTGTTATCTAAGGTAAAAAAAAATTTTTTTAGTATAATAATTCTGTATAATTATTACCATGTTCTTAATCCACTTGTTGGCCTGTCCCTGCGGATCGATAAACAGAGGCCAGCGCTGAGAGTATTGAGTAATTACTCCGTTCTCCACAGAAAGACTATCCTTGGGCAGCCCTGCAATCTACACACAAAATCACACACGCAAATAAATAAATACACTTAAAATGTTAATAACTAGCACATTTACATAACAAACAGTATTATGTCTATGCACTGAAGTACTTATGTGTCGGTCTCTAACCTGCCAGGAGCGGATCTTGACTTTGTCTCCCAGTGTGCTGATCAGGTTGGGCCGTTCTGTGTGAGGGACTGCCAGTTCTTTAAAACCCCTGAGCCACTCCTCAGCCATCGCTGAACGATATTCTCCCTGCAGAAATCACACATATCTACTCTCTCTGTGAATCTCACAATTAAATGTTAAAGATGAGATTTTTCTGCATTACGGCAACAAGAAAAAAGTGCTTATTTGTCAAGAAAATAATCTTTAAAAATCTGAAAAATGTCTTTTGATTTTAGGGTGAAATATGACCTGATTTCAAACAGTTTTTGTAAACAACCACCCTCATAATTAGCTCAATCAAATATTCAAACATCATTCCACCCAATATGCATTTTCTCTGCCGCACTCCCACACACTCACAGTGAAGGGTCCGAGGTAAGCTACGTATCCTGTAGCGAGCAGCACATCTCCTGCCACGTTATTCACCATGTACTCCAGCTGCTGAACGGTCTCTCTCCAGCGCACGTTCTCATCAGCCAGTCCACCAATCAGCTGCCACACACAACAACATCCTGTGTCTGAACCGCCATGTGCTCAACATAAACTCAAAGTATAGCAAACTTCTACAAAACATAATCACTAGTCATCTATTTCATACTGATGCAAATCAGGCCGGCATGATAAAGTGGTAAGTTTGACAGGCCAATTTCACAGTGAAATAAATGCAAAATGAAATAGTTTTTCTCCACTCACCTTATCTGCACGGATCAATCTGTTCTCACACAGTTGACATTTGGCATCTAGCTCGTCTCTCTTGGTCAGGCATTCATGATACTTGGCCTGCAGTGTAGCAATGCCCTCCTCTACAGCTGCTAGTTTCTCCTTAGCATCATCCAGAATGCGTTGTGTTACATCCAGATCCTCCTGAGCTTCCTGCAAGGCTTGCTGCTCACAAGCACACATAGAAATTAATTAATATAATTATTAAATTAGCCTCAGTTTTGGTCTGTTCACAAAAATTTCAACATGCTGCTGAACAGCTTTAGGCAGAAAAGTGCTTAAAATGTTGTAATTACAGACACAGATATATAAAAAAAAAACACACAAAAAAGGGAATGAACATTGAAGGAGATTTAAGCTAAACAATGGATTTAGCAGAAAGGAATCAAGCTCCTACCCGTTTGGGCTCTACAGCTCTGGCCACAAAATGGTACACATGCATTGCTCGCACCCACTGACAGATGGAAGTACAGGCTTTGGACACCTTGGCGATTGAGTCAGTCGTGAACTCTGGGTTGTCAATGTAAGGCTGCACTAGTTTGATTACCGAATCTGGGATGTTGTCCTGTGGGATAAAAGACCAGAGCAATGGAAATTATACACTTCGGGCTTAAATGTTTCAATTAATATTTCTAATGCCATGAAGATTTTGAATTTGTACTAAAAATCGTACAATGTTTGGGCTCTGTAAAATTTGTAATGTTTTTCAAATAAACCAAAGACTTTTATGCTCATCAAAACGGCATTTTTTGATATAAAATACAGTTAAAGGAGTAATATTGTGAAATATTTTTACAATTTAAAACAATTGTTTTCTACTTTAATATATTTTAAAATGAAATTTATTTCTGTGACTGCAAAGCTGAATTCTCAGCGGCTATTAATCCAGTGTCACATTACGCTTCAGAAATCATTCTGAATCGTTCTGAATGATTCTAAAACAAATGATATCTGATTTCAAGCACAAGAAACATTTCTTATTATCATCAGTGTACATTAACATTTATTTTATACTAAGTACAGTTCAAATCTATTAACATATTTACTGACATATCGCTTGAAACTTACTGATGTAGCATTTGGACCAATCAGACACACATTTGTTCATTAGATTTAACAAATCAATTATTCATTAGATTAACAAATAATCACAGACCCCTCACCCAATAAACATACTGGGTGCCAGCATGTCTGGGAACGACCGCAGGCCCCTGGTTACCATGGCAACCAGGACCCCTCAGCCAGA